>NC_090652.1:115433323-115733323 GCF_040937935.1 Hyperolius riggenbachi
TACATGGCCCTGTGTGAAAAAGAAATTGCCCCCTGAACCTAATAACTGGTTGGGCCACCCTTAGCAGCAATAACTGCAATCAAGCATTTGCGATAACTTGCAATAAGTCTTTTACAGCGCTCTGGAGGAATTTTGGCCCACTCATCTTTGCAGAATTGTTGTAATTCAGCTTTACTTGAGGGTTTTCTAGCATGAACCGCCTTTTTAAGGTCATGCCACAACATCTCAATAGGATTCAGGTCAGGACTTTGACTAGGCCTCTCCAAAGTCTTCATTTTGTTTTTCTTCAGCCATTCAGAGGTGAATTTGCTGGTGTGTTTTGGGTCATTGTCCTGCTGCAGCACCCAAGATCGCTTCAGTTTGAGTTGACGAACAGATAGCCGGACATTCTCCTTCAGGATTTTTTGGCAGACAGTAGAATTCATGGTTCCATCTATCACAGCATGCCTTCCAGGTCCTGAAGCAGCAAAACAACCCCAGACCATCACACTACCACCACCATATTTTACTGTTGGTATGATGTTCTTCTGCTGAAATGCTGTGTTACTTCTATGCCAGATGTAACGGGACACGCACCTTCCAAAAAGTTCAACTTTTGTCTCGTCGGTCCACAAGGTATTTTCCCAAAAGTCTTGGCAATCATTGAGATGTTTTTTTTTAGCAAAATTGAGACGAGTCTTAATGTTCTTTTTGCTTAAAAGTGGTTTGCACCTTGGATATCTTCCATGCAGGCTGTTTTTGCCCAGTCTCTTTCTTATGGTGGAGTCGTGAACACTGACCTTAATTGAGGCAAGTGAGGCCTGCAGTTCTTTAGATGCTGTCCTGGGGTCTTTTGTGGCCTCTCGGATGAGTTTTTTCTGCGCTCTTGGGGTAATTTTGGTCGGCCGGCCACTCCTGGGAAGGTTCATCACTGTTCCATGTGTTTGCCATTTGTGGATAATTGGCTCTCACTGTGGTTTGCTGGAGTCCCAAAGCTTTAGAAATGGCTTTATAACCTTTACCAGACTGATAGATTTCAATTACAGTACTTTTGTTCTCATTTGTTCCTGAATTTCTTTGGATCTTGGCATGATGTCTAGCTTTGGAGGTGCTTTTGGTCTACTTCTCTGTGTCAGATAGCTCCTATTTAAGTGATTTCTTGATTGAAACAGGTGTGGCAGTAATCAGGCCTGGGGGGTGACTACAGAAATTGTACTCAGGTGTAATAAACCACCTTTAAGTTATTTTTTAACAAGGGGGGGGGGGGGTCAATCACTTTTTCACACAGGGCCATGTAGATTTGGAGTTTTTTTTTCTCACTAAATAATAAAAACCATCATGTAAAACTGCATTGTGTGTTCAATTAGGTTATCTTTGACTAATAGTTAACGGTTTTTGATGAGCAGAAACATTTAAGTGTGACAAACATGCAAAAGAATAAGAAATCAGGAAGGGGGCAAATAGTTTTTCACACCACTGTGTATATATATATATATATATATATATATATATATATATATATATATATATATATATATATATATAATCCCATATGGTAATAAGCCCGTACCTCTTCCTCCCCTTGTCCCTGTATCAGTGCGTTTGCGCTACTGCGCATGTGTAGCACTGACAGCTCTTGGGACAGGAGGAGCACGGGGCCAGGCGGGCGTGTGCACGAGCAGACTTGTGCGCACATGCGGACAGGCCGGGCGCAAGACGACATGCGGTGGTGGTGGCGGTCACAGGGGCGGGAGGGGTGGTTGTGAGGGAGACCTAGAGCCCGTTATATTAGTGTTTACTAATATACAGTATATATATATATATATATATATATATATATATATATATATATATATATATATATATATAGATAGATATATATAGATATATATATAGATATATATATATATATATATATATAGATATATATATATATATACACAGTGGCTTGCAAAAGTATTCGGCCCCCTTGAAGCTTTCCACATTTTGTTACATTGCTGCCACAAACATGAATCAGTTTTTGGGGAATTCCATGTGAAAGATCAATACAAAGTGGTGTACACGTGAGAAGTGGAACGAAAATCATACATGATTCCAAACATTTTTTTTAAATAAATGACTGCAAAGTGGGATGTGCATAATTATTCAGCTTTGGTCTGAGTGCAGTCAGTTGCCCATAGACATTGCCTGATGAGTGCTAATGATTAAATAGAGTGCACCTGTGTGTAATCTAATGTCAGTACAAATACAGCTGCTCTGTGACGGGCTCAGAGGTTGTCTAAGAGAATCTTGGGAGCAACAACACCGTGAAGTCCAAAGAACACACCAGACAGGTCAGGGATAAAGTTATTGAGAAATTTAAAGCAGGCTTAGGCTGCAAAAAGATTTCCAAAGCCTTGAACATCCCACTGAACACTGTTCAAGCGATCATTCAGAAATAGAAGGAGTATGGCACAACTGTAATCCTACCAAGACAAGGCCCTCCACCTAAACTCACAGGCAGGGCCGGATTTCTGGAAATCCGGCCTAGGGCGATAACATTAGATAAGATAAGAAGGGCGGCATGACTTGGAGAGAGAAGAGGTCATGTGTCAAAGTAAATCATCTCTTCTGGTCCCACAGCGCAGCCAGCCAGCGCCCTGCTCTGCACTAATAGCTGAATTCCAGAGTTCCCGAATCTCTGCATCTCTCTCTCTCACTTCTTGATGTGTTATAACAATCATTCTTCTATGATGGACATACAAGTGGATGTGAGAAATAAAATGGATTTACATTACAAAGCAGATAGAACTATGTTCCGCTGAGTTTTAATGCAGGCATTCACAAACATCAGTGAACTCTGCTAGTTTCTTTTACAGCTTTGACACTGACCCCAGGCTCCAGCAGTTGTTAATTAATTTATCTAATCCTAATTTATGACTGTTTTTCTTAGCTAGCAGTGGTCTCTTCTTCATTAGTTAACTTTTTCCTGACTCATTTTCTGTCCTCCAGCTCCTACCATCTATGAGACCTGCAAGAATAAAAATGCTGTTTTCTTCCCTTTCATTGCTAAACTGTCATTTTAAAGGACACCTGAGCAGTGGTGCTCATCCAATATTCGGGTATCCGCACTGCCCAGATAATCCGAACTTTTTCCACTATCCGAACTTTGAATAGCAGTTCGGATATTTTTTAAAATCCGAATAGCACTATCCGAGCAAACACTGATTTCCCATCTGAGAGAGAGAGAATTTTTTTTTTGAGGGGGGATTTTAAGTCCCCACGTCACTAAAAAAACATGATGCTACATGCCTCATTTTCCCTAAAAAACATTTTAAAGGCAATTTAAAACCCACTTTCCACCCGGATATCTGATTCGGGTTCCAAAATTTCAAATTCGGATATCTGATTCGGATCGGATATCTAGGTATCCGGATCCGAATTCAATCCGGATTTTGAAAAGGGGTATCCGAGCAGCACTGCACCTGAGCTGTTACTACCTCTATGCTAGTGTGTATGGTTTGGCATCCTTCTACTTTCCTGTAGCAGTAGAGCATTGTACCCTCTTAGCCATCGGCGAAAGCAGAGCGTTTTGAATCAGGGTGATACCATTTATTGGCTTGAAAGAAAAAAAGAGTTAGCTTTCTGCTAATAAGCCTTCTTCAGACTTTGTTCCTGTATACTGTCAATATGTTAGAGCACACCACCATATGTACATTCAGCATTCAAAAGAGATGCATAGATTTTTCAGCAAATATAAATAAATGTCATTCAGATGCTTTAAAGTGGAGCTGAACTCTTACACAGGACAGAAGGAAAACAGAGAACTGTACCATGTATGTATTTCGAGAGCCTGTCTAATTCACCCTCCTCTGTGTCACAAGTTGTAATTTGATCTCTACACTGTGTCACCTGACTGCCACAACATCTAAGCTCATTTGAAAGCACAGGATGTTAAAAATATGTCTGCTTCCATAAAAGCAGGAAGTAGACACACTGCAGATTTATTGCAGGATTTGGATCAGCTGTAATAAAGAAATGTTTTTATTTAAAGGTTATGTTGTTGCGTATATTTTAGAGCAGAGAGGAAGTTCTGAGTTCAGGTCCACTATAATTACAACAGAACATCCAAAGTAGGTCTTGACAGGATGTTTGCTACTTACCTGTTCTCTGTTTTGGATGGGCTTCTCTCCATTGCACTGCACTGCCACCTGTTTGTGGCTCCGACTGCAGCCAGAGGACAAAGAATGCTCTGGCCTTTCGCGCTCCCTGTAATTTCTCGCTCCTGCCCATGGCCGGTACAGTGTTACGCATTCTTGACAAGTACCGGTCATACATCAGCATAATTTCTCAAGTATGCATGCCCAGAACACTATCGGCTGCTGTGCACAGTCGGGCAGGAGCGCAAATTACAGGAATTATTTGCTGAATGGGGGGCAGAGCAGCACAACTGAAATGAGCCCATTCAAACCAATGATCGCTAGTCAGAGTGTTGGACAAAATATATATATATTGGGGGGGGGGGGGGGGGCACTTGGAGACAACAGGCCTAGGGCACTGGAAAGTACAAATCCGGCCCTGCTCCCAAGCCGAACAAGGAGAGTGCTGATCAGAAATGCAGTCAAGAGGCCCGTGGTGACTCTGGACGAGCTGCAGAGATCTACAGCTCAGGTGGAGGAATCTGTCCACAGGACAACTATTAGTAGTGCACTGCACAAAGTTGGCCTTTATGGAAGAGTGGCAAGAAGAAAGCCATTGTTAACAGAAAAGCAAAAGAAGTCCAGTTTGCAGTTTGCCACAAGCCATGTGGGGGACACAGCAAGCATATGGAAGAAGGTGCCCTGGAACTTTTTGGCCAAAATGCAAAACGCTATTTGTGATGGAAAACTAACACTGCACATCATTCTGAACACACCATCACCACTGTCAAATATGGTGGTGGCAGCATCATGCTCTGAGGGTGCATCTCTTCAGCAGGGACAGGGAAGCTGGTCAGAGTTGATGGGAAGATGGATGGAGCCAAATAGAGGGCAATCTTGGAATAAAACCTCTTGGAGTATGCAAAAGACTTGAGACTGGGGCTGAGGTTCACTTTCCAGCAGGACAACGACCCTAAAGATAAAGCCAGGGCAACAATGGAATGGTTTAAAAAAAAAAACATATTCATGTGTTAGAATGGCCCAGTCAAAGTCCAGATCTAAATCCAATAGAGAATCTGTGGCAAGATCTGAAAACTGCTGTTCACAAACGCTGTCCATCTAATCTGACTGGGCTGGAGATGTTTTGCAAAGAAGAATGGGCAAGGATTTCAGTCTCTAGATGTGCAAAGCTGGTAGAGGCATACCCTAAAAGTGTAATTGCAGCAAAAGGTGGTCCTACAAAGTATTGACTCAGGGGGCTGAATAATTACGCACACCCCACTATGCAGTTATTTATTTGTAAAAAATGTTCGGTCCACTTCTCACGTGTACACCACTTTGTATTGGTCTTTCTAGTGGAATTCCAATAAAATTGATTCATGTTTGTGGCATTAGTATGACAAATTGTGGAAAACTTCAAGGGGGCCGAATACTTTTGCAAGCCATTGTGTATATATATATATATATATGTATTCAGTATTTTTTTATTTATTTAACCATAAGCGAATACAAACGTGGGCTTCGCATTCATTACTGAGCATGTGTCAGCTCATCAATATTTTGCTCTCTCCTAAAGCTGCTCTGCGCTTGCGCGTCATTGCAAGCAGGCAGAGCAGTGTCGATTCAATGGACAGAGAGAGCTGCTCCAGCTTGTCATTACGCAGCAGTGTCCGCGCAGCGCTGAGAGCTGCCTCGCCGAATGCATGCAGGGCAGAGAGAGTGTGGGGATGTTTCTATATTATCGGTGCCGGAGGAATAGCGGTTGAGCCACGTGAGTTTTCACAGTAATATGGCAGTTGGGGACAAGTAGGAAAAAGGCTATACCATGTTATTTACAACACCTGACGAGGCTTCCCTATGAAGGGATTATAGTTGCATAGGTCCGTCAGTGCCAGAGCAGGCACTGGTACGTATAGGATACAGTGATATATGAATGTTTAAAGGACCATACTAGGAATTGAAATAAATGACACGGAATCTTCTGCATGCCTGGTGTAACTACTGTGGGGGTGTTTAAAAATGAGATGTTCACGATAGTGGTCTTCTAAGCTTATTAACTGATTAACCCGTTTCTTTGTGGGAAAGGAAATGACTATTTTTTCCTTTACCCTTGAACACATAAGAGATAAACATAGCAGAGAAGGTTATTCTAATGAAAGAGGTTGTTCTGCTCTGAAATGCATTATAACCTCTCTCTATTGGTGTAATTTTAAATTATTTTATAAGTGAAATTGAAGAACTCAGTACTCTAGGTATGCCCATGCCTATGAATTCTCTACTGAACTTCCTATTAGAATAAATAGTGAAAGTGGGTGACAAGGTGAGAGAAAAAAATGGTTAGTTATTCACTACAATCCTGTAGAAGATCATATGACAGCAGACTGGTTGTAAGACTGCATATGGTACACCACAGGCATCTCACCCACCAGGCAGCTATAAATTCTTGCCTAGTGCGGCAGGAGGAGCCAGGTGCGCTGCTGAGTAGTGAGAGAAGAAATGCCTCTCAGCCCACTCAGGTATCAGTTTACACAGCAGCAGCTAACAGCAGCACCTGACTGGACTCATAACTGATTCACTGACTGATTAATTCAGTTCCTTCAGCTCAATGATTCAAAGAACCACAGTAATAAGTCAGTGAGAGAAGGCTCTGAGTACAGCATCAGCTCCTGAGTCCTGACTCTTCACTCTGATTCACTGATTCATTCAGTTCCTCTCTCTCTGCTACTGGTAACTGCGTGGATGTAGAGACTAAGCGTAGCAGGATTAGCAGCCTGGCATGGACTGCCCCCCAGGCCGCCTTTTATTCAGTGATTTAGGGCTGGTCTGGTGTCTGGTGTATTCAGGTTTGTTGTTGTACAGTAATGTGAAACACTAAAATCAAAAGACAAAAAGCACCTCAATACTGCGCTCATAAAAGAATAAAAGTCCAGGCTTAGCAAGCAAAAAAGTCTAATATAGACAAAGTTGCGATAGTGGGAGCGCTCTTTCTAGTTACGTGCACCATCAATCAAAGTCTCTTATGTATATGGATAAGCGCTCAAGACTTGCTACACATCAGTTATAGGTGAAAGATGCAGATAAAATGATCCCCCCTTCGGGGAAAAACTCACCGGACGTTGCGGCCTTCAGGGCCCGTTATCACCTCCGGGGTATTGGCCACCCCGCAGCCTCACTGGCAATCCACCAACTGCTGCTCCAGGTCGGACATTGCGGCCTTCAGGGCCCATTATCACCTCTGGGGTATTGGCCACCCCGCAGCCTCACTGGCAATCCACCAACTGCTGCTCCAGGTCTCCCACAGGTAGTGGACATATAAGAGTACACATTTGAGTTTCCCCGAAGGGGGGGGGTCATTTTATCTGCATCTTTCACCTATAACTGATGTGCAAGCAAGTCTTGAGTGCTTATTCATATACATAAGCAGGGGCGGCGCCAGGGGGGTGCTTGGGGGTGCTCGAGCACCCCCTAGAATTGTCCAAGCACCCCCAAAGCACCCCCTGGAGTGAACTGACTTCAGGCGTCTAAAAGACGCCAAGTCAGTTCACACAGCGGCAGCACGGAGCAGCAGGCAGGGCTACGGTAAGATGGCCGCCCGGAGCCCTGTTCTGCAGACTTCGAGTCTGCAGTGCATGGCTTCGGGCGGCCATTTTCCCGTAGCCCTGCTCTCTGCATGCAGGCAGGAAGTCTCGTCGTGACGTCGGGAAGGAAGAGGATCGTGGGCGCGCGGGCGCTGCGCGCCACAATGAGGTCGGGACAGGAGGTCGGGAAAGAAGGTCTTCTGGCTGTAGGTGAGTAAATGGGTTTTTCTTTTCTTTTTCAGGTGATGCTGATTGTGCATATTGGGACCATATCTGCCACCGATTGTGCATTTTGGGACCATATCTGCCACCGATTGTGCATATTGGGACCATATCTGCCACCGATTGTGCATATTGGGACCATATCTGCCACCGATTGTGCATATTGGGACCATATCTGCCACCGATTGTGCATATTGGGACCATATCTGCCACCGATTGTGCATATTGGGACCATATCTGCCACCGATTGTGCATATTGGGACCATATCTGCCACCGATTGTGCATATTGGGACCATATCTGCCACCGATTGTGCATATTGGGACCATATCTGCCACCGATTGTGCATATTGGGACCATATCTGCCACCGATTGTGCATATTGGGACCATATCTGCCACCGATTGTGCATATTGGGACCATATCTGCCACCGATTGTGCATATTGGGACCATATCTGCCACCGATTGTGCATATTGGGACCATATCTGCCACCGATTGTGCATATTGGGACCATATCTGCCACCGATTGTGCATATTGGGACCATATCTGCCATCGATTGTGCATATTGGGACCATATCTGATAACGATTGTGCATATTGGGGCCATATCTGATAACGATTGTGCATATTGGGGTCATTGGACGTGTTTTTTGTTACAATCTGCTCACATTACGTGTATTTTCTTGAGAAAACCTGCACAATTATGTGAATTTTCTGGGAAAAGGGTCACCAAAACTTGGGCCCTCTGTCTTTGCGTTGCACTTTTAAAGGGAACCCGAGGTGAGAATAATATTGAGGCTGCCATATTTATCTCCCTTTAAGCAATACCAGTTGCCTGGCTGCCGTGCTGGTCCTCTGCCTCTTATTCTTTCAACCATAGACCCTGAACAAGCATGCAGCAGGTCAGGGGTTTCTGACAATATTGTCAGAACTGACAAGATTAGCTGCATGGCTTGTTTCTGGTGTAATTCTACAGCAGCCAAATAGATCAGCAGGGCTGCCAGGCAACTAGTATTGTTTAAAAGGAAATAAATATGGCAGCCACCATATCACTCTCACCCTGGGTTCACTTTAAATTACAGTTAGCCCCGCCCTCATCCGGTCATGACCACGCCCATTTTTTCGCGCCCCGCAGGTTGTAGCCACACCCATTTTTTGCCGCTTCGCGCGCCGCAGGTCGTCAGCTCCCCCGGAAATTGGTCCAGCACCTGCATAGCACCCCCTAAAAAAAATTCCTGGAGCCGCCACTGTCCCATCGTAAATTTATTATAGACCCCACACCAAGAACCCTACATGTTTCGTTTCATTAAATTAGAAACTTCGTCAGGAGTAAATAGTAATAAAGTGCCAGAGTGCAAAAAGTGCTGAAATAATAAAGAATTCTCAATATCACAAAGTACACATACTGAAGTAGTAGCTAGTATGGCACCAAAATGGCAGCCATTTTGGTGCCATACTAGCTACTACTTCAATATATACTAGACCCTTGATTGACACATTTTGGCAAGTTACAGGAAAAAAAAAGGTTTAAAAATATATTTTATCACTTTTGCACAGAAATCCTGGGATGATTGAACGCCAGGGAGGTTAAGCAATACCAGTTTTGTGGCTATCCTGCTGATCCTCTGTCGAGTCTGAATCACACACCTGAAACAAGCATACAACATATGCAGTCAAACTCAAAGGACAACTGTAGTGAGAAGAATATGAAGGCTTCCATATGTATTTCCTTTTAAACAATACCAGTTGTCTGGCAATACGTCTGAACTGTTTGGCTTCAGTAGTGTCTGAATGCAGTTAATCTTGTCAGATCTGACAATAATGTCAGAAACACTTGTTATGCTGCATGCTTGTTCAGGGTCTATGGCTTAAAGTATTAGAGACAGAGGATCAGCAGGATAGCCACAAAACTGGTATTGCTTAACCTCCCTCGCGTTCAATCATTCCAGGATTTCTGTGCAAAAGTGATAAAATATATTTTTAAAACTTTTTTTTCCCTGTAACTTGCCAAAATGTGTCAATCAAGGGTCTAGTATACAGTTCAGGAGAGTATTGATGTGTATGCACGTTTATACTGTTCACAGCATGTTTTTATGGACGGATATATCTGTCCATACCGCTAGGGAGGAAGGAAATAAATATGGCAGCATCCATATAACTCTCACTTCAGGTTCCCTTTAAGTCAAACATCGGCACTGCATGCTTGTTCAGGGTCTGTGCCTAAAAAGTATTAGAGGCAGAGGGTCAGCAGGACAATCAGGCAAGGTGCATTGTTTAAATAAATATGGCACTCTCCATGTCCCTCTCAGGTCAGTTGTCCTTTAAAAAAAATGTGTTGCTGTAATGGGAAATGTCACTGGATTGGTGGACATCATTTGTTGGTTTCTAGTTCATGATTCTCTTTGGTGTGATCTTAAGATTCAGGGCCCATTCACACTAGAAGCGCTTTTCTGAGCGCTTTGTGATTGATTAGCGCTTTTTAAAAATCGTTCCCATTCACTTTCATTAAAATCGCTGTAAACGTTGCGTAAAAATCGCTGCAATTTTCGCATACTAGGTTGCAAAATTGTGTCGATTTTTACCGCGATTTTGATGAAAGTGAATGGGAGCGATTTTTAAAAAGCGCTAAACAATCACAAAGCGCTCAGAAAAGCCCTTCTAGTGTGAATAGGCCCTTCTGATCACTTAGTAAAATGCAATAAAGTGTGGTTTGGGTACACAATTGAACAATTGTTCAAAAACCCAATAAACAAGGTTGCAGCCTTTTTTCTCTGTGTGTTATTTTAATTAGACATTTTGTTTTCTTTTACGTCTAGGCCCATTGATTAAATCTACATATTTACTTTCACTTCTTCCTAAACAACTATCCGTTTACTAGCAGAGAGGAGCTACATAACATATTACTCCTGGCTGATGGCTTAACCATTTCAGCCGCGCGGACGTGAACTTCACGTCCGCAGCGGCAAGTGCTAGAGCCGCAGGGACGCGCTAGTCATGTCCCTGCAGTTTGGGTGGTCTGCAGGCGATCGTGCGGGCAGATGCCCGCGATCGCGCTGCTGCTGCTAGCAGGGGAAATTGGCTGCAGGGGACAAAAGTCCCCTGTGCCAATCCGAGCATGTCCGCCGTGAATAAACACTGTTTTTGATCGAAAACAGTGTTTATTCTGTAAATGGAGCCCCGCCGCGATTCCCGCCAACCGATCGTTAAATTTATGAATGGAAACAATGTTTCCATTCATAACCTCCCCGCCGCCGCTGTGATCGGAGCCTTCCGATGGAAGCCTATGTCACTTCCCTGGTTCCAATGTAGTGATACATTGTTTCCCAATTAGCGTACATTGTACGCTAATGGGATTTTTGCTCAGTAGGGACATCTTGTGGCCAAATAGTAAAACTCACCTACTGATTTAGGAGAATAAAAATCAAAGGTTATTTATGACAAGAGGACATAAAATTAATAAATATTGGGCTAAAAATTTGTGATGCATGTAAAACTGAAAAAGTGCACCTTTATTTCCAAATAAAATATTGTCACCATACATTACACTAGGGGTATAATTTTAACGTTTAAATAAAGAAGACAAATGGCCAAATAAAATGTGTGGATTTTAGTTATGGTAGCATTAATTATTTTAAAAGTGTAATGGCTGAAAACTGAAAAATGGATTTTATAAAAAATTTCTTATTATTCCCATTATAATACATTTAGATTAAAATAATTCTTAGCATAATTTACCACCCCAAGAAAGCCTAATTGCTGGCGGAAAAAAACAAGGTATAGATCATTTCGCTGTGATAACTACTGATGAAGCTATTGGGGAATGAAAGGGAGAAGCGCTGAAGTGAAAATTCCTCTCGTCCATAAGGTAAAAAATCCCCGCGGGCTGAAATGGTTAAATTGGCTGTGGCAGCCAGTCAGTGTTTATTATTTTTAAACATCCACTGGAGCTTTCAGATTGGTTGTTTTGGACATCAGACACTTTACTGTACACATTGGGCTTATAATTCATGTGCACTTGTTGCGATACAAATGATGGTTGCCCTACAAAAGGCACCTGCCCATTCTTGTTTGCATCATCTGAGTACTTGGCATGAGACTGGCAGTTATAATGGCATGAGCTGCTGGGCAGAGCTAAGAGCATGAGTGTCAGTTATTTTTGACAGTTGACAGTTGACCGTGGAAGAGGCTGCAGCAAAAACCTTTCCTGCATCTTTATTTCATATTCTAGCATTTTACTAATAGCATTCCAGCGCCAGTGGACACCTCAGCGATGGAAAAAGGATCAGCGCCCTCTCCTGCTGACAGCACAACATTTGGTATAAAAAATATGGAGGAAGAAGGAAGATCAACCGAGATCATCCAAGAGAAGGAAGCCACCCCTGAGCACAGAATCGCATTGGAAGAGGAATACAAGGCCGAGGAGGAATACGAGGAAGATTCGGAAGACGAGGAATTCTACAAAACCCGCAAATGGAGACCGGACCTTTCTACTATTGACAGCGACTCGTTTGGGGAACTCGAAGAGGAATGTAGGTCAAGCAGCAGCCTATCAGATGAAGATACTGCATGGCAAGAGGACCTCCCGTCTGAGGACCCCAGACATCAGGCAGAGGAGCAAGAAGAGGTGGAAGACAAGGCAGAGGAGGAATACAAGGAAGAGGAATACGAGGACCCCAGACAGCAGGCAGAGGAACAAGACACAAATCAGGAGGAGAGAAGAGGAAGCAGAAGAGGAATACACCCAATCAGCTGGCTACAATATATGATCAGGAGACTGCCAACACTGAAATGTCTCTTCTGCTGCTTCCCATGTGGCGCTGCCTCTCAATAGGCAACCATGGATGGGGCATCCTGGACTCCTTCCAAAGAGCAACATTGGACCCCAAACATATTATGGATTTGCCATCTGATGTGTGACAATGTATACACATCTTGGACTCTTTAGACAGAGCGACATTGGACCCCAATACAGGTAAGGATTTGACACTGTACAAGGGGCAACATATGGCTTATGCTGGACTCTTTGATTAGAGCCATGTTGCACCCTTAGACTGATTTGCCACTGTACAAGGGGCAACATATGGCTTATGCTGGACTCTTTGATTAGAGCAATGTTGCACCCTTAGACCTATTTGCCACTGTACAAGGGGCAACATATGGCTTATGCTGGACTCTTTGATTAGAGCAATGTTGCACCCTTAGACCTATTTGCCACTGTACAAGGGACAACATATGGCTTATGCTGGACTCTTTGATTAGAGCAATGTTGCACCCTTAGACTGATTTGCCACTGTACAAGGGACAACATATGGCTTATGCTGGACTCTTTGATTAGAGCCATGTTGCACCCTTAGACTGATTTGCCACTGTACAAGGGGCAACATATGGCTTATGCTGGACTCTTTGATTGGAGCCATGTTGCACCCTTAGACCTATTTGCCACTGTACAAAGGGCAACATATGGCTTATGCTGGACCATTTGATTAGAGCCATGTTGCACCCTTAGACTGATTTGCCACTGTACAAGGGACAACATATGGCTTATGCTAGGCTCTTTGATTAGAGCCATGTTGCACCCTTAGACTATGGATTTGCCACTAAAGAAGGATCAGTGTATGGCTATTGCTGGACTCATATTGCTGGACTCATATTGTGAGCAACATTGATCCTAGACTACAACATATTTTTGGAAACATAAGGCGTACATCAATTCATTTTTCAGGAGAAACAGAAGACAGGCACCATCTACCAAGTGTAGCTTTTATTGCACCACTTGTGTTGGTAAGTTGTAAGATACAGAAAGGTAACAAACCAATACACACAATTGTGTATAGATTAGAAAACAGTTTTAAGTGAACCACATATGGAAGAGGAGGTGACTGCGGAGCACTAGAAGGAGCGAACGGCGGCTGTCACATCTCACAAAGATGCTTGGTCGTCGTGTAAACCCCCCCCCCCCCCCCGCCTGTGGTGTGAGTGCAGAAGGCTAACCTGTCCACTGGAGCAACTCCCGGCCTCCTCCTGTGTCCAGTGTTACTGTGAGTGCCTGAACCACGTGAAAACCAGGGGGGGGGGGACAGAAAACTTGGGGGTGGCCCGGCAAGCGGTGGTGTTATGATGATTCGCCGTGCAGTGTGTGGACAGGCAATAGATTCCTCTCTGTGACATTGCATTGGAAGTGTAAAAAACAAACAAAATCCCTGTAGGTGCACCACAATCACCCCCACAGGTACTAGTATATACTCAGGGATACAGTGAAAAACGCAGGAACCAACAATTGGAACTAAAAAAAAATGTACTATTTATTTTAATATTCCCAAAAAGTACAACACATTGTATACAATATATTCAATCATGTGGTAAAGTACATGTAATTGGTAGAGAAGGCAACAACATCGATTTGTTTTGGGTCCACGACCCTTTTTCAGGCCTTTCTACATACAATGAATATCTAAAAAGTGTAAAATGCAATACAATTAAAAATTGCAGTAAAATATTACAATATAAGGAGGTTATAATAACAAGATCACAACCGAAGAAAAAAAAAAAAAAACAGAGAGCATGTAAACAGAGTGAAAAACCACACGCAGATAGCGTGAAATGGAAAACACAGAGGATGAAGTGCAGTGAATAAAAAGGGAATGTCACCACATGGTGTAATCCAGAGAGAACAGGAAAAAATTGTACCTGCACAATCTAAATGCACAGTAGCATCTCATCTGGACAACAATTAAACCAGAATAGACCACCTGCACAAATCAATACAGGAATCAATAATGAAAGTAACTAATCATTAATAAAGGATAGCTAATATCAGCTTGCAAGAAGTATTAATGCTAAAGCTGACAAATAACTAAATTAATAAATGCCCAAAATCAAAAAGCCAAAGCCAGTTCAATCAAAAAATGAGGGGAACCGATAATAACTAAAGCAATCAATTTAATACCAAACTAAAGAAATAGTCTTAAGTCCAAAAAGTTGCAATCAAATACACAAAAAGAAAATGTCTTACAAACAGAGGTTTAGTAACAAAACTGCATGGGAGCAGGACATCCAAACCGGGTGGTGACTGCTCAGTAAATGAGCTGGGTTTAAATACCTTACAGGAGGGGGGTACTGCACAAGCTAATCCTCAGCTGTGCACAATCCAAATGAATATGCTGACCAATGGCATATGAAGAAAACCAGCATAGGAAACGATGTACATTGTAAAGCGCCGGCCGCCACATCACTTCCTGTATCGGAACCACCATGGAAAGCAAATACGTATGCGTCACTTCCTCCGCAACCAATTGACAAGTGTATGGGAACCTTTAAAGACAGATTTCTGTCTGTGTTGATTGCAGTGGGCAGGGAGGCTAGTTGGGTGTGTTGCCACTATGCGCATTGCTTGGTGCTATAAAGGCTGATGTAAAGGATTACATTATCCTAAAGGTGGCCATACACTAATAGATGAAAACAGATTTGACCAGGAGATCGATCTTTTTTTCGATCAAATCAGATCTAAGAGGGATTAAATTCTTCCATACACTGTAGGCACTCATGTTAATAGCAGGCTATTAATAGAAATAAAATATTGCGCGCTGGGGCCAGAAGATATACAAATTGCGGCTATAAAAGGCCACAGTTTGTATAGCGGGCAGCCCCAACACCCCCTATTTTATCAGGCTCCCCGACTCCCATTTATAGCCTCTATTAACGTGTTCTCGGTATCGGCATTGTGATCTTTGGGGACAAGGGTGGGGTGGGGTGGGGGGCCGCCAAAGTCTAGCTCCGCTCAGGGCATTGTGAAACCTAAGGCCAGCCCTGGCTCCTGCCATATTCTCTACTGACTGTGAATATCTGCAGTGACTGTCACCTCCTGCATCCTCTCACATGTTCTCCAGCTTGTACCATCTACAGCAGCTCCAGCCCTCTCATGCAGCTCCTAGCTCCTCCTCCTTTCATCCATTGTGGTTCATTTCAAGCAGCTCTGATCATCATTTGCAACCACCATCTCCAGCTCCTACCATCTCCTCCAGCTGATAATCCCTGCAGCTCCTGTCTTCTCTTGGATGTATTCCCCTGCAGTGTACGCCTCCTTCAACTAATCCCCTGCAGTGACTGTCATCCCCTGCAGTGTACGCCTCCTTCAACTAATCTCCTGCAGTGACTGTCATCCCCTGCAGTGTACGCCTCCTTCAACTAATCTCCTGCAGTGACTGTCATCCACTGCAGTGAACGTCACCTTGAGGCTGGTTTCACACTAGAAATCAGCGTTGCACCGTCAAAAACAGGCCTTCAGGGAACACCACGCTATTGCGCGGTGTTCCCTGTCTGGCCACAGTCCAAGCAGGAAATTACGCGCGTCACTTCCTGCTTCAGGTGTACAGAAGTGCACAGAAGTGTATTGCTAAAATATGCTTCCGCGCAAGCGCCGTTGCGTCGGTGAATTTTTTTTTAAAAACTATGCATCGCTATAGACTAACATGACTTCCGGGCCGAGGCATCGCTAACGTAGTTTTGGACCTGCACCAGGGATGTGGTGGAAAAGTCATTTCCGCCATGCTGTAAAGTTGCAGTATGAAAGTCTCCAAAGACTTTCATTGTCTGACGGTGGGGTGCGGTAAAAATACCGCACCACGCCGGTGTGGAAGGGCTCTCAATTATATGTACCCGCCTGACTAAAGTGGCCAATAACGACTTCGTAAGCCAATAGTCAGGCGCGTGTACAGCAGCCACGACCCCCAAGTGATCCGCCAGGCGGATCAACTCACCCCCGCGACAGCCAATTGCGTTAATTGCGCCCCCCTACTGCGTGACATTACGCATGCGCTGCTCCATCCTCCCACCACCCCCCCCCACATAGAAACAGAACGCGTTGTCAGCTACATAGTTGACACGCGTCTGTACAGCAATGTCGCCCTAGGGCAGTGATGGCAAACCTTTCAGAGGCCGAGTGCCCAAACTGCGACCCAAAATCGACTTATTTATCACTGAGTGCCAGAGGGGGGGGGGAGGTAGTTGCGGGGCGCGCAGCGGAAAAATGGGCGTGGCCATGACATTGTATGGGCGGAGCTAACGTAATGATGTAACAGAAAGGCATAAGAAAGCAGTGTTTCCGTCGTGATGTGGTGAAACGAGGATTATGCGAATGGGTGTGCAGAAACTGTGTGATGCTATTAGTATACCGTAACCCCAAAGCAGCAAATATAGCCAACTATGACCATTAAATAATAAATGCAGCAACAGTTACCTCAGACACCAGGAAATAAACGCAATGTGGATCAGCATTTCAGCAGTAAATAACGCAATGTGGACAACATTTCAGCAGTATATAACACAATGTGGATCAGCATTTCAGCAGAAAATTACGCAATGTGGACAACATTTCAGCAGTAAATAACGCAATGTGGATCAGCATTTCAGCAGTAAATAACGCAATGTGGATCAGCATTTCAGCAGTAAATAAACACAATGTGGACACATGTCAGTGGTAAATAACGCAATGTGGACACGTCATCAGTAAATAACGCAATGTGGACACAGGTCAGCAGTAAATAACGCAATGTGGACACAGGTCATCAGTAAATAACGCAATGTGGACACAGGTCAGCAGTAAATAACGCAATGTGGACACAGGTCAGCAGTAAATAACGCAATGTGGACACAGGTCAGCAGTAAATAACGCAATGTGGACACAGGTCAGCAGAAAATAAACGCAATGTGGACACAAGTCAGCAGTAAATAATGCAATGTGGACACAGGTCAGCAATAAATAACACAGTGTGGGTACATGTCAGCAGAAAATAACACAATGTGGACACCGGTCAGCAGAAAATAACGCATTGTGGATACAGGTCAGCAGTAAATAATGCAATGTGGACACAGGTCAGCAATAAATAACACTGTGTGGGTACATGTCAGCAGAAAATAACACAATGTGGACACCGGTCAGCAGAAAATAACGCATTGTGGATACAGGTCAGCAGTAAATAACGCAATGTGGACACAGGTCAGCAGTAAATAACGCAATGTGGACTCAGGTCAGCAGAAAATAACGCAATGTGGACACAGGTCAGCAGAAAATAACGCAATGTGGACGCAGGTCAGCAGTAAATAACGCAATGTGGACAACATTTCACAAGCAAAAAAAAATAATTTACTCACCTGACAGAAGTCTCCTGTCCCGGCGGCGGCGCGCAGCTCCACGATTACCAGCCAGCCGAAAGTCCCGTGCTGACGTCGGCACCCCTGTGAGCAGAGCGGGGAGGGGCTGGGGGCAGAGCTTCGGCTCTGCTTGTTCGCTGAAGAGAATCGGCTCTTCGCGAACAACTCATCACTACTGCGGCGGCGGGGGTTATGGGATCAGTGGTGGTAGTGGACACCGCACGCGTGCCCACAGAGACGGCTCCGTGTGCCGCCTTGGGCACGCGTGCCATAGGTTCGCCAACACTGCCCTAGGGGATCGGGTCCCGATCCCCGACATTCAACATAAAATCCATAGGTGTATGAGCACCTTAACAACCCACCCCATAGACTGTAGCATCGGGCTAACCACATAGATGAGATTAGGATTAGATTAGGCCTATCAACGCGCGTGCGCACACACAACTTTAGAACAGGGCATATTGGTGGTCGCCACCAATCAGAGCAGGAGATATAGGGTTAGAGTAGGGCACACATACCGCAGACATGGATCCAGCAGTAGCGTAGGGTTATTAGGGTGACTAGCACCAATTAGAGTAGGCTAGCATAGTGTAGTGTAGGACCCGTCCGAAAAGAGTCTACCGTGACGTGGTGGGCGGGCTTAAAATCCTACTGCTCAAAAGGTTTTACTTTTGCCAGTTGGATTAACCAAAAGACTCTTAATGCTTGAATCACCAACCATCATTACCCTGAAGCACCAATTCACAATTTCACCGCAGTCAGCAGTCTGGCTCAGTCGCTCATACGCAGAAGAGCCCAACTGACGCGACTGAGCCAGTTACCAGGTCTGAGTGTGGCCAAACGGAGGAACTCAGGAGGACGGCGAGGGATGCAGCGGTGCTCGTGGGGCTGGAGGAAGCCCCAGGTAAGTGTAAAATCTTTCTTATTTCTGTCCTCAGGTACACTTTAAAGCATATAGGATCCCTGGAAAAATGGCATCTGGAAATTGAATGGTGAGCATCTTGCTGTGGAGCCTCTCATAATAAATAATAAAGTCAATTAAACAATAATTACAAATAATAAAAACCAGATGTAGGCTTGTAGTTCACTTTTAGGGCTCATTCACACTGCATGCATTTTCTCTGCATTTTACTACATTGCAGAAACAAATAAGAACTGGTAGTCCATTTTATTCAACGGGCTCTTTCATATTCAATGCATTTTTATGTTCACCAAAAAATAATAATAATAATAATAATAATAATAATAAAGCGGCAGCATGCTGTGTTCTGTCACATGCACCTTTTTGTATCAAATGTGTTTGATCTGGTTATGTATAATGCATGCCGTGAGTTGGACACCACATAGTAGAATGTGTAAAGTGTGAGGGTTGGTGCACACCAAGAGCGCTTTTAAAAGCGCTAGTGCTTCGAAAAGTGCTTGGCCTATGTTTTTGAATGGGATGGATCACACCAGAGCAATGTGATTTTTTTTTTTCCCCAAACGCGGGTCCTGCAGCATTTTTGAGGAGATTATGCCTCAATGTAAAGTATAGGAAAAGTGGAAAATCGCTCCAAAAAGCACTGAACAGAGCCATTTTCCTAGCTTTTTTTTTTTTTAAGTTTGCAAAGGCTGTTCACGTCCAGGTCAAAGTGTACAAAAAGTACAAAAAGTATAAAATTGCTCTTGTCCCGCGAAGCCGTCTCGAAGAAACCAGATCGCTCGATTTCCGGCGCCTGGCCCTGCCTCCCCTTACTCTACGGACAAAAACGCACGGCTATTTACTGCAGTTAGGCTTTGTTCACATCTAAAATCAAAATCGATGACGCCAGTGATTTTTGAATTTGTGAGTGATTTTTTTTCCCTCTCCCGGGGCCTACCTGTGCGTTTCGATTTTTGTAAAGCGCATTTCTAAGCGCATTTGCAGAGCGATTTGTTTGTTCACTTCCTGACGCAGGTCAGGAAGAGCACTCTTTGACCCGGAAAATAATATAAACAATGTATTTATTCTTAAAAGCGCTATACCAAGTGCTTATTCCCTTCAGGCTGCATTCCCAGTGGGACGTTGCGTTGTAATGTGACGTTAAAGTCACAATGCATATGTACAGTATGTACAGTAAAGCATACAGGCAATGAAATGTATGCTTTCCTGTAACTGGTAACATGTGCGTTTAGAGATAACACACTGCAAGCAGCGAGTTACCATAACGATACACGGTACAATGCGACACTAATGTCGCACTGTGAACGTCCCATAGGATTAGCATTGCAGTGTGGTAAGCTGCATTCTAAGTGCTTATAAACGCAGCAAATGAGGGACAAGAATGACAAGCTGTGAAAAGCAAAAATATTATTCCAATGCAAATTTAGAATTGCCCCCCCCCCCCCCCCCAAAAAAAAAAAAAAAAAAACCCAGTGCCAATCAAAGTCAACAGCTGATGAACAATTAGCTGGCAGCTGGTTGATTATCCAGCAAGCACCTAGAAGCTGTTAATTATCCAGCAAGCACGACACTGTGCGTTACTCCAACAGGACCCGCCGTACAGCACCCTATATGAACGTACCATAGAAATATCATTGCATCATGTTGTGATGCGATGATATTGTGCGTTGTGAGAGAATGCAATGGATTCAGTGTGAAAGAAGCCTCAAAGGAAACCTGAGCGCCCCCCCCCCCCCCCCCAAAAAAAAAAATCAAAAAAAAAATCAAAAAAAAAAAATCACAGCATTTATTTGTACCTGGGGCCACCTCCAGTCCCTTTTAGGCCATGGGCTCCCTCCCCATTCTCCCTGGCCATTTCCATCCTCTGCTGGCCGGCTAGATAAATCCTTCAGTCACGATCTACTGTGCACGCGCAGCCCCAGGGCCGTGCAGAGGGTCCTTAAGTGCAGGGTGCTCAAATTAAAAAAAGGGGCCTGGCAATGCCTTCCCCTGCATACCCCCACCCCCCCCCCCCACATCGTTTCTGGCTAGGGGGGTATTGATTGTCATGCTGCTGAATGCAGATGATGGGTGCCATGTGGGTTCTGGGTGTAAGTACTGAGTGTCATGTGGGTTCTGGCTATGGTTGGGTATCGAGTGTCATGCGGGTGTTGATTGCAAACACTTAGTGCCATGTAAGATCTGGGCGCATGTACTGGATGTCATGTGGGTGCAGGTATCGAGTGTGAAATGGGTGAGAATACTTGGTGCCATGCCTGTACTGGGTGCTGACTATGGGTGGGCTTTGGGCATCACATGGGTTTTGAATGCAGGTACTTTGGGTGCGGGTACGGGTTAAGTGGATACTTGGTGCAGATAGTGGGTGCCATGTGGAAGCTGTGTGCAGGTGCGAGTACAGGGTGCAATTTTAGGCCTGGGTGCAAATACTTGGTGTCATGTGAGTGTGAGATCTGGGTGCCAGCTATGAGGGGAAGGGGTGGCTGATGGGAAAAGTAGAGGTCAGTGTGGGTGCTGCAGGAAGGGGCAGGGTCATGCAGAGGAACCTCAAGGGTGTGGTACTCAGATTTGAAATCGTAAATCGTGCTAAATTGTGTATGTAATGCCCCCTCTCCAGAAAGCATAAGGCAGTCTTAACCCCCCCCCCCCCCACACACACACACACACACACACACACACACACCTTTATAGCAGTATCAGGTAGACTTTGTGTCTCCAACCAACTCTTTTGGTGCTACCACCCTCAAATCAGCAGTGATAGGTGCCCACTGTTAGTGAGTTACAGTGGGCACAGTGGAGCCCACTGTGGAGGCACAGACTCACCTTTCATTACTGGGACCTCTGTCCCTCTTGATCAGCATCCAAGCTTTTCAGGAAAAGGAGTGGTTACCAATATGCAGTGGTTGCTAAGCATTAGTAGATGCAAAACTGCAGTAAGTGCCAAGGTGCAGTGGGTGCCCAGATGCAGTAATGGTAAGACACAAAGGTTCACTTTGTGCTAAGTTGCAGTGGGTGCCGAGATGCCAAAGTAAAGTCTGTGACTCTGTGTCAAGCTGCTTTGGGTACCAAGGTCCAGTTTGTATTGGGTGTTTATTTGCAATGGGTGCTATGCAGTATTGGGTGCTGAATGAGTAGCAGATTGTGATAAACAATAGTGGGTGCCATGTGAGTGCTAATTGGTACAGGGAGCCATGTGAGTGTTGGACATGAGTGAGTAGGGAGTGCCATGTGTGGTCTGGATGTGTGCCATGGGAGAGTATTGTGTCTCATATGGGTTCGGACCAAGGATGGGTACTGTGTGCTATTTGGGTGCTGGCCATGGACAGGTACTAGGTGCATATAATGGCTTTGGAACTTGGTGCTGTGTGAGTACTGTGCCATGTGGTTGTTGATTATGGCGGTATGTGGGTCTTAGGTGCAAATACTGAGTGCCAAGTGGGTACTGGGAGTGAGTACATGACGACATATGGGTGATGGGTGCTGGCTAGTGGGGTATTTGTTGTCATGTGGGTGCTAAAGGCAGATGTTGGGTGCCATGTGGGTTCTGGGTGCTGGCACAGGGTGTCATGTGGATTCGGCTGTGTGGGTGTGTATCAACCATCATGTAGGTGTTGATTGCAGGTACTCAGTCCCTTTTGGGTACACACGTACTGGATGTCATATGTGAGTGCTTGCTGTGGGTGCTGGGCACCAAGTGGAGGCTTAGTGCAACTGGAACTACTGCAGATGAAACATGTGGGTATTGGGTGCAGGTACTGGGTATCACATAGGTGCAAATACTTGGTGCCATGCCTGAACTGGGTGCTAACTCTGGGTGGGTGTTGTGTGTCACGTGGGTCTCTCTTTGAGTGAAGAGGACTGGGATGATGCACTGGAGGCGGTTAAAAGGGTTTCTTTATGTGTGAAGGATCGTGCCACTCAACTTTACATTCTTCATCAAACTTACTTACTACCTAAGCAAGTTGCCAAATACAATCCTAACGCTCAAGATGTATGCCCTAAATGTGCTATACCCTCCCCCTCCTTCCTTCATCTTATTTGGAGCTGTCCACAGGTTGATTCCTTTTGGAAGCAAGTCATCAGTTTCCTCCATGACAAAATGGGTTGTCCTGTAACCTTTGACCCAGTACTATGTGTACTTGGAGTAATACGAGATGAGGATTTAAGAGCTGCCACCAAAACCTTTATTAGAGAGACGTTATTTGCCGCCAGGCAAGAAATCGCCCTGCACTGGCTATCGCCAAACTCACCCCAACTTGCTTGCTGGATCAAACGCCTTGACAATGGTATCGCCTTTAAGAAACTTGCCTACACTCACAGGGAACGGTTACAACAATTCCATTTAGTGTGGGATAAATGGATTGACCGATACTGTGCCGGTTGCTGAGCGCACTGTTCTTTGGTGCGTTCTGCACTGGTCTCTTTATACTTCTGTGCCCCCTTCTTAATATTCTTAATTGTTGAATACCAGACCACGTAATTAATAATGGAGGCACACTCTATATTTGTGTTAAATACCCCACCAATATTTACTCCTGTATGATATTATATGAAGGATCTCTGACACTAATGTTAAATGTCTCTCATATTTACTTACAAAGATTAATATGTTTACTTAGCTATTTATTGCACTGTACAGTTGTTTTGTAACCCCCGACATGTTATCCTTTTCATGCTGTTTTGCTCAATGTAGTGCCTGTGTACACTTTTCTACTGCTTTTTCAAATAAACTCGTTTTGGTTAAAAAAAAAAAACATGTGGGTATTGGGTGCAGGTACTGGGTATCACATAGGTGCAAATACTTGGTGCCATGCCTGAACTGGGTGCTAACTCTGGGTGGGTGTTGTGTGTCACGTGGGTTCTGAGTGCAGGTACTAGTGCTAGTACTGGTTATGTGAGTGGGTGCCATGTGGAGGCTGTGTGCAGGTGTGAGTAGTGAGTGACATGTCAGAGCTGGGTGCAAGTACTGTGCCATGTAGGTGTGAGTACTGGGTGCCAGCTATAGGGTGAAGGGGTGCAGGTATTGGGTGTCTTGTGGCTGTTTGATGCAAGTACTAAGTGCCATATTGAGGCCGGATGTGAGTATTGGGTCCTGCTTGGTGCAAGTACTGGGTGCTTGCTATAGTGGGGGTTACTGGTTGAGTGTAATGTGGGTGCTGAATATTGGTGGGATTGCTGTGGGTGCAGGGGGTGGGAGATCACTGTGGGTACTGCTATGAATGGCATAGTTGCTGCTAGGGGAGGTCGAGGTCAGTGTGGTTGATGGGGAAGGGTAGGTCACTGTGGGTGCTGGGGGGAGAAGTAATTGTGGGTGCTGTGGAAAGGAGAGGTCAGTATGGGTGCTGGAGGAAAGGGAGGTCACTGTGGGTCCTTTGGGGGAGATCACTGTGGGTCTCGGGAGGTAGAGGTCATTGTGGGTGCTTGGTGGAGGGAGAGGTCACTGTGGGTCCCAGGTGGAGGGAGAGGTCACTGTGGGTCCCAGGTGGAGGGAGAGGTCACTGTGGGTCCCAGGTGGAGGGAGAGGTCACTGTGGGTACTGGGTAGGGAGAGGTCAGTATGGGTCCTAGGTAGAGGTCACTGTGAGTGCTAGGGGAGGGAGTGGTCACTGGGTACTAGGTGGAGAGAGAGGTCACTATGGGTGCTGGGGGAGGTAGAGGTCAGTATGGGTCCTAGGTGGAGAGAGAGGTCAGTATGCCACACTAGGATTCCTGTCTGGGCCTCTTCACTTGAAAGTGTCCCAGGTGGGGGTGGAGCTTCTCGCGGGTGGGCGGGGCTTAGCATGGTCGGGGCGGGGCTTATTTTGCGCGGCGAGAGGGCCTTTTTTAAGATTTTAAAAAGGGGGGTGCCTGGGCACCCAGAGAACCCCCCTGTGCACGTGCCTGCGCAGCCCTATTGCGCTAATGTCAACGGGAGCGCAATAGGGTTGTGTGTGCGGCTGGGCTGGACATGCGATATATATATATATATATATATATATATATATATATATATATATATATATATATATATATATATATATATATATATATATATATATATATATATATATATATAGCGACTGGGCTCAACTGGAGGATTTACTGGGCCGGCCAGCACAAGATTGAAGCACTGATGGTCAGAAAAGCGCTCAGAAAGCGTTCACAGTGTATCTTCTATGTCAGTGGCATGACCTCTTCATATACAACTGTCACGAGCAGGAAAAAAGGCTTCACATGCTGATTGTGCTTCATGCAATTGGAACAGACAACGTTACATTATTCATTGCTCTAATTGGTTATCAGATAAATGACTTCCTGCATGGTACCTGCTAATAGGGTATTAACTGGAATATCTGCTGCCCAGCTAATAACAAATCCCACAGAGAGAGTGGAGGCTTCCTACTTCCTGGGACTATCAGCTAAGAATGGAAAAATGATTAAATACTGCTGCATGATCAGGGTATGTGAACTCTGACATTGTTTTGCAGATAACTCTCCCGCTAGGTTTGTTTCCTGTCATATCTACCAGTGTTGGTCATTTTCCAAGTAAATCCATTAATTTACTATTACCGGTACTTCATCACAGACAGTTACTACCTTCAGTCCATGTCCTACAAACACATCAGAACAGAACAAAAGTCTGGTCTTATCTGCTAAACTACAGCCAGAAAAGGCTCCTTGACATGTCACTCGTACATACCTCCAGAGGCGTAGCTAGGGTTTTCAGCGCCCGGGGACAAAGACTATTAATGCGCCCCCTAAGGTGAAGGGGCGTGGCCAAATGTGGGCATGGTTATGGGTGGAGCCAAATGTACATGGAGGTTAGCAGGCTCACGCTCACCCACCCTCCCTCAGTATGTACCTTCTAGCATGTTCCAAGACAAATTCAGCAATCATCATGAGCCCCCCCCCCATCAAGACAAATTCCGCAATCATGAGCAAACATGAGGCCCCCAACATGACCAACTCAGCAATCATGAGGCCCCCCAACAAGACAAATTCAGCAATCATAAGGCCCCTAACAAGACAAATTCAGCAATCTTGAGGCCCCCAACAAATCATGAGGCCCCCAACAAGACAAATTCAGTAACCATGAGGCCCCCAACAAGACAAATTCAGCAGTCATGAGGCACATAAATAGACAGCATTTCACATAAATAGGCAGAATGCCCCCTTAATATGGTAGACACCTCTCACCTGGCAGCAGTTCCCCAAAATACACTCAATCTGACAGCAGTGGTTCCCCCAAAAATAGGTAGCCCCAGGTCTATAGGTGTCCCTAGAATAGGTGGCCAGAAGTATAGATGTCCCCAGAACAGGTAGCCAGGGGTAGAGATGTCCACAGAACAGGTAGCCAGGGGTATATGTGCCCAGTATATGTAGTCAGGGTTATATGTTCCCAGTATATGTAGCCAGGGGTATAATATGTGCCCAGTTTATATAGTCAGGGATATATGTGCCCAGTATATGTAGCCAGGGGTATACATGCCCAGTATATATAATCAGGGGTATATGTTCCCAGTATATGTAGCCAGGGGTATATATGCCCAGTATATGTAGCCAGGGGTATATATGCCCAGTATATGTAGCCAGGGGTATAATATGTGCCCAGTATATATAGTCAGGGGTATATGTGCCCAGTATATATAGTCCGGGGTATATGTGCCCAGTATATGTAGCCAGGGATATATGTGCCCAGTATATGTAGCCAAGGGTATATGTGCCCAGTATATATAGTCAGGGGTATATGTGCCCAGTATATATAGTCAGGGGTATATGTGCCCAGTATATCTAGCCAGGGGTATATGTGCCCAGTATATCTAGCCAGGGGTATATGTGCCCAGTATATGTAGCCAGGGGTATAATATGTGTCCAGTATATATAGTCAGGGGTATATGTGCCCAGTATATATAGTCAGGGGTATATGTGCCCAGTATATATAGTCAGGGGTATATGCGCCCAGTATATGTAGCCAGGGGTATATGCACCCAGTATATGTAGTTAGGGGTATATGTGCCCAGTATATGTAGGCAGGGGTATATGTGCCCAGAGTAGGTAGCCAGGGGTATATGTGCCCAGTATATGTAGTTAGGGGTATATGTGCCCAATATATGTAGGCAGGGGTATATGTGCTCAGAGTAGGTAGCCAGGGGTATATGTGCCCAGTATATGTAGTTAGGGGTATATGTGCCCAGTATATGAAGGCAGGGGTATATGTGCCCAGAGTAGGTAGCCAGGGGTATATGTGCCCGGTATATGTGCCAAATATATGTAGGCAGGGGTATAGGTGCCCAGAGTAGGTAGCCAGGTGTCCCCCTCCCCAGCAGGAGGGGAGCAGCGCAGTGGAGGGAGAGCTGTGAGCAGCGGTAGGGAAGGGGGGCAATCTCCCACCTCCTTCCCTCACCTTAGGTGCTCTCCCTCCCTCGCTCTCCCCTCCATTACTGTCCGGGTGGCTGACAGCGGCGGGCGGAACTTACCTCGTCTCGTCGCAGCGCCGGATGGATCTGCCGCTGCTCTGGTCTGGTCCAGACCAGAGCAGCGGCTGCGGGACCCGAACTTCCGGCCGGCGCTGGAGCGAGACGGAGGCGAGTTCCGCCCGCCGCTGCCAGCCAAGAGCCACCCGGACAGTATTGGAGAGAGAGCGAGGGAGGGAGAGCACCCAAGAAAAAAAAAAAAAAACCCGCAGCTCAGCTAGGCGGAGGGCGCCCTTGGGGACCCGGCGCCCCGGAGCACTTGTCCTACCCCGACCCCCCCTAGCTCCGTGCCTGCATACCTCCCAACTATTTGAGATAAGAAAGAGGGACACAAGCCACACCCCTGCTACACCCCTAATCACAACCATAAAGCTTTCATAAGAAAAATGAGTTGTTTTATAATTCAAACCACACTAGTTCTTTTGATCCTATATGTAGCCAGGAATAGGTACCCTCAGTATCAGTAAAGGTAGCCAGAAATAGGTGCCCAACTATAGGTAGCCAGGAATAGGTACCCCCCTGTATACATTAGGTAGCCAGAAATAAGTGCCCCCCAGTATAGGTAGCCAGCTATAGGTTCCTCAGTCCAGGTAGCCAGCTATATGTTCCCCCAGTATAGGTAGCCAGGAATAGGTGCCCCCAGTATACGTACATATGAACAGGTGCATCCAGTATAGGTCGCCAGAAATTGATGCCCCCAGAATAGGTAGCCAGCTATAGGTGCCCCCACTATGGGTAGCCAAGAATTGGTGCCCCCAGTATAGGTAACCAGAAATAGGTGCCCCCAGTATAGGTAGCCAGGCGGAGGGGGAACGTAGCGGCAGGCACACAAGCAGTGGCCATCAGATACTTACATTGATAGGATCCATGCACCGCATGTACTTATTCCTTCCCGATCCTGCGTTCCATCTCACAGTAACAGCACCCCCTAGGGGGAGCGGTTACTATGGGATGGAACACAGGAACAGGAAGTAAGTAGTACATGCAGCGCAGGATCTCGGCAACGTGAGTATCTGATGTCCTTCTCAGCCACTGCTTGTGCGCCCGTTGCCCCCCATGCAGCACATGGTGAGGACAAGCGGGGCCCCCCCCCAGGCCCTGTCACACGTGACCGTGGTCCCTACACCACTGGTTTCTTGCCTTGGAGACCATTCCTTGGGCTTGATTTATTGCGCGCAATCGTGAATTTCGCGTGAAAATTATATTTTTTTACGATGGCGAAAGTGCCGCGATGACGTGAGCCATTTAACTCACGTCTGAGCAGCCCGCCCCCAACACTGATCCTGCAGTGAACAAGAGCCAGAGGTGTGAAACGCGGGGATCCTCCAGCCTGGCGCCCACCTGGCTGCTGATAGCCATATCTCAACTCCCCAAGTGAAAGGGTTTTAACAACCCTAATGCCAGTCTCCCTCCCCTTCTCCTGAAATTGACTAATGTGCATGTTCCAGGCTTAAGCACGCCCTGCAAGTTCACATACAGCACTGCAGAAAATCATATATACTGTTCACACCAGTCCGGTCCTCTGCATTAGCGGTACCTGAGTGTTGGGACACTATTCTCTTGTACCAATATAATGATATTCATATTTGTGCTGATTGTAGGAGGGGCCAACTTCACAAAGCTCAAAATGGATTTATCTTCCACAAAACTCTGGGTAGAACAACATTCATTGTTTGTTTGCTATGGATTTTATTATTTATAACGCTGCACATCTTCTGGCAGGAACAGAAACAGTTAACATTGGAGACTAGGGATAATCAATGATATGCAGATATTTCTGAGTTTATGCAAACGTCTGTAAATTTGTGTGCAAATATATGCAGCTTGAAAATGGACCAATCAAATCCCACCCAGGTTTAAACTGATTGGTCCAATTTCAAGCTGCATATGTTTGCATAAAATGTACATAAATTTGCACAAACTCAGAAGTATTTGCATATCATTGATCATACCTATTGGGAAGCCATGGGCTTGCCGACGTGACCGGTATGTTTAATTATTCATGAGTGTGGCTGGCTTCTGGCTTTTTGTTTCCTCACAGGTGGCTGTTGCTGGGACCCTGGATTAGTCTACTGCTGGAGTGGCAGCATGCATTGGTGGACTGGGCCTGCTGGGCTTTCAAGCCGCCAATCAAGTTCAGAGTAGCAGTATTTAATGCTGGGCATACACGGCGCGATAGTTGTTATCAATCGAGCCACTGATGGCTCGATTGATAATATTTAACCTGTCCGGTCAACGCGGCGGATCGATTCCGTGCTCGATCCCCGCGGGCGGACAATGGAAGAAACGAGCGGCTGATAAGGAACTGCCCGCGGGGACGAGCGGGAATCGATCCACGCGCCCGTGCGGACGAGCGGGGACGCGCTGGCATCGAGCCAGCGGCTCGATCCCGGCGCATAAATGCGCAGTGTATGCCCAGCATAACACCTGGTGTTAGCGGTGCAGATCACCATTCTGCAAAACACCAGCCAAGTTACCTTCCCTCCCTCCCTGTGGGTTTACAACCTTAATGCTTAATTGGGCGTTTGTCTCCATTTCAAAGGACAACTAACCTGAGAGGGATATGAAGGCTGCCATATTTATTTCCTTTTAAACAATACCAGTAATTCACAATTTATACCTTTTCAGAAGAAAATTAGGAATAAAACGTAACTTTTAATTTATATTGCTAAAATAGATCGAATACAGATACTATTAATAGTGAACAACGTGAAAACAATTGGGTTGGTAGGTATATAGTTGTTAGTCATACGACAACCTATTAATCACCCATTGTAAATTTATTATAGACCCCACACCAAGAACCCTACATGTTTCGTTTCATTAAATTAGAAACTTCGTCAGGAGTAAATAGTAATAAAGTGCCAGAGTGCAAAAAGTGCTGAAATAATAAAGAATTCTCAATATCACAAAGTACACATATTGAAGTAGTAGCTAGTATGGCACCAAAATGGCAGCCATTTTGGTGCCATACTAGCTACTACTTCAATATATACTAGACCCTTGATTGACACATTTTGGCAAGTTACAGGAAAAAAAAAGGTTTAAAAATATATTTTATCACTTTTGCACAGAAATCCTGGGATGATTGAACGCCAGGGAGGTTAAGCAATACCAGTTTTGTGGCTATCCTGCTGATCCTCTGTCGAGTCTGAATCACACACCTGAAACAAGCATACAACATATGCAGTCAAACTCAAAGGACAACTGTAGTGAGAAGAATATGAAGGCTTCCATATGTATTTCCTTTTAAACAATACCAGTTGTCTGGCAATACGTCTGAACTGTTTGGCTTCAGTAGTGTCTGAATGCAGTTAATCTTGTCAGATCTGACAATAATGTCAGAAACACTTGTTATGCTGCATGCTTGTTCAGGGTCTATGGCTTAAAGTATTAGAGACAGAGGATCAGCAGGATAGCCACAAAACTGGTATTGCTTAACCTCCCTCGCGTTCAATGATTCCAGGATTTCTGTGCAAAAGTGATAAAATATATTTTTAAAACTTTTTTTTCCCTGTAACTTGCCAAAATGTGTCAATCAAGGGTCTAGTATACAGTTCAGGAGAGTATTGATGTGTATGCACGTTTATACTGTTCACAGCATGTTTTTATGGACGGATATATCTGTCCATACCGCTAGGGAGGAAGGAAATAAATATGGCAGCATCCATATAACTCTCACTTCAGGTTCCCTTTAAGTCAAACATCGGCACTGCATGCTTGTTCAGGGTCTGTGCCTAAAAGTATTAGAGGCAGAGGGTCAGCAGGACAATCAGGCAAGGTGCATTGTTTAAAAGGAAATAAATATGGCACTCTCCATGTCCCTCTCAGGTCAGTTGTCCTTTAAAAAAAATGTGTTGCTGTAATGGGAAATGTCACTGGATTGGTGGACATCATTTGTTGGTTTCTAGTTCATGATTCTCTTTGGTGTGATCTTAAGATTCAGGGCCCATTCACACTAGAAGCGCTTTTCTGAGCGCTTTGTGATTGATTAGCGCTTTTTAAAAATCGTTCCCATTCACTTTCATTAAAATCGCTGTAAACGTTGCGTAAAAATCGCTGCAATTTTCGCATACTAGGTTGCAAAATTGTGTCGATTTTTACCGCGATTTTGATGAAAGTGAATGGGAGCTATTTTTAAAAAGCGCTAAACAATCACAAAGCGCTCAGAAAAGCCCTTCTAGTGTGAATAGGCCCTTCTGATCACTTAGTAAAATGCAATAAAGTGTGGTTTGGGTACACAATTTAACAATTGTTCAAAAACCCAATAAACAAGGTTGCAGCCTTTTTTCTCTGTGTGTTATTTTAATTAGACATTTTGTTTTCTTTTACGTCTAGGTTGTCTAGGTCCATTAATTAAATCTACATATTTACTTTCACTTCTTCCTAAACAACTATCCGTTTACTAGCAGAGAGGAGCTACATAACATATTACTCCTGGCTGATGGCTTAACCATTTCAGCCGCGCGGACGTGAACTTCACGTCCGCAGCGGCAAGTGCTAGAGCCGCAGGGACGCGCTAGTCATGTCCCTGCAGTTTGGGTGGTCTGCAGGCGATCGTGCGGGCAGATGCCCGCGATCGCGCTGCTGCTGCTAGCAGGGGAAATTGGCTGCAGGGGACAAAAGTCCCCTGTGCCAATCCGAGCATGTCCGCCGTGAATAAACACTGTTTTTGATCGAAAACAGTGTTTATTCTGTAAATGGAGCCCCGCCGCGATTCCCGCCAACCGATCGTTAAATTTATGAATGGAAACAATGTTTCCATTCATAACCTCCCCGCCGCCGCTGTGATCGGAGGCTTCCGATGGAAGCCTATGTCACTTCCCTGGTTACAATGTAGTGATACATTGTATCCCAATTAGCGTACATTGTACGCTAATGGGATTTTTGCTCAGTAGGGACATCTTGTGGCCAAATAGTAAAACTCACCTACTGATTTAGGGGAATAAAAATCAAAGGTTATTTATGACAAGAGGACATAAAATTAATAAATATTGGGCTAAAAATTTGTGATGCATGTAAAACTGAAAAAGTGCACCTTTATTTCCAAATAAAATATTGTCACCATACATTACACTAGGGGTATAATTTTAACGTTTAAATAAAGAAGACAAATGGCCAAATAAAATGTGTGGATTTTAGTTATGGTAGCATTAATTATTTTAAAAGTGTAATGGCTGAAAACTGAAAAATGGATTTTATAAAAAAATTTCTTATTATTCCCATTATAATATTTAGATTAAAATAATTCTTAGCATAATTTACCACCCCAACAAAGCCTAATTGCTGGCGGAAAAAAACAAGGTATAGATCATTTCGCTGTGATAATTACTGATGAAGCTATTGGGGAATGAAAGGGAGAAGCGCTGAAGTGAAAATTCCTCTCGTCCATAAGGTAAAAAATCCCCGCGGGCTGAAATGGTTAAATTGGCTGTGGCAGCCAGTCAGTGTTTATTATTTTTAAACATCCACTGGAGCTTTCAGATTGGTTGTTTTGGACATCAGACACTTTACTGTACACATTGGGCTTATAATTCATGTGCACTTGTTGCGATACAAATGATGGTTGCCCTACAAAAGGCACCTGCCCATTCTTGTTTGCATCATCTGAGTACTTGGCATGAGACTGGCAGTTATAATGGCATGAGCTGCTGGGCAGAGTTAAGAGCATGAGCGTCAGTTATTTTTGACAGTTGACAGTTGACCGTGGAAGAGGCTGCAGCAAAAACCTTTCCTGCATCTTTATTTCATATTCTAGCATTTTACTAATAGCATTCCAACGCCAGTGGACACCTCAGCGATGGAAAAAGGATCAGCGCCCTCTCCTGCTGACAGCACAACATTTGGTATAAAAAATATGGAGGAAGAAGGAAGATCAACCGAGATCATCCAAGAGAAGGAAGCCACCCCTGAGCACAGAATCACATTGGAAAAGGAATACAAGGCCGAGGAGGAATACGAGGAAGATTCGGAAGACGAGGAATTCTACAAAACCCGCAAATGGAGACCGGACCTTTCTACTATTGACAGCGACTCGTTTGGGGAACTCGAAGAGGAATGTAGGTCAAGCAGCAGCCTATCAGATGAAGATACTGCATGGCAAGAGGACCTCCCGTCTGAGGACCCCAGACATCAGGCAGAGGAGCAAGAAGAGGTGGAAGACAAGGCAGAGGAGGAATACAAGGAAGAGGAATATGAGGACCCCAGACAGCAGGCAGAGGAACAAGACACAAATCAGGAGGAGAGAAGAGGAAGCAGAAGAGGAATACACCCAATCAGCTGGCTACAATATATGATCAGGAGACTGCCAACACTGAAATGTCTCTTCTGCTGCTTCCCATGTGGCGCTGCCTCTCAATAGGCAACCATGGATGGGGCATCCTGGACTCCTTCCAAAGAGCAACATTGGACCCCAAACATATTATGGATTTGCCATCTGATGTGTGACAATGTATACACATCTTGGACTCTTTAGACAGAGCGACATTGGACCCCAATACAGGTAAGGATTTGACACTGTACAAGGGGCAACATATGGCTTATGCTGGACTCTTTGATTAGAGCCATGTTGCACCCTTAGACTGATTTGCCACTGTACAAGGGGCAACATATGGCTTATGCTGGACTCTTTGATTAGAGCAATGTTGCACCCTTAGACCTATTTGCCATTGTACAAGGGACAACATATGGCTTATGCTGGACTCTTTGATTAGAGCCATTTTGCACCCTTAGACTGATTTGCCACTGTACACGGGAAAACATATGGCTTATGCTGTACTCTTTGATTAGAGCCATGTTGCACCCTTAGACTGATTTGCCACTGTACAAGGGACAACATATGGCTTATGCTGGACTCTTTGATTAGAGCCATGTTGCACCCTTAGACGTATTTGCCACTGTACAAAGGGCAACATATGGCTTATGCTGGACCATTTGATTAGAGCCATGTTGCACCCTTAGACTATGGATTTGCCACTAAAGAAGGATCAGTGTATGGCTATTGCTGGACTCATATTGTGAGCAACATTGATCCTAGACTACAACATATTTTTGGAAACATAAGGCGTACATCAATTCATTTTTCAGGAGAAACAGAAGACAGGCACCATCTACCAAGTGTAGCTTTTATTGCACCACTTGTGTTGGTAAGTTGTAAGATACAGAAAGGTAACAAACCAATACACACAATTGTGTATAGATTAGAAAACAGTTTTAAGTGAACCACATATGGAAGAGGAGGTGACTGCGGGGCACTAGAAGGAGCGAACGGCGGCTGTCACATCTGCGAAGATGCTTGGTCGTCGTGTAAACCACCACCACCCCCCCCCCCCCCCTGCCTGTGGTGTGAGTGCAGAAGGCTAACCTGTCCACTGGAGCAACTCCCGGCCTCCTCCTGTGTCCAGTGTTACTGTGAGTGCCTGTACTACGTGAAAACCAGGGGGGGGGGGGGGGGACAGAAAACTTGGGGGTGGCCCGGCAAGCGGTGGTGTTATGATGATTCGCGGTGCAGTGTGTGGACAGGCAATAGATTCCTCTCTGTGACATTGTATTGGAAGTGTAAAAAACAAACAAAATCCCTGTAGGTGCACCACAATCACCCCCACAGGTACTAGTATATACTCAGGGATATAGTGAAAAACGCAGGAACCAACAATTGGAACTAAAAAATGTACTATTTATTTTAATATTCCCAAAAAGTACAACACTTTGTATACGATATATTCAATCATGTGGTAAAGTACATGTAATTGGTAGAGAAGGCAACAACATCGATTTGTTTTGGGTCCACGACCCTTTTTCAGGCCTTTCTACATACAATGAATATCTAAAAAGTGTAAAATGCAATACAATTAAAAATTGCAGTAAAATATTACAATATAAGGAGGTTATAATAACAAGATCACAACCGAAGAAAAAAAAAAAACAGAGAACATGTAAACAGAGTGAAAAACCACACGCAGATAGCGTGAAATGGAAAACACAGAGGATGAAGTGCAGTGAATAAAAAGGGAATGTCACCACATGGTGTAATCCAGAGAGAACAGGAAAAAATTGTACCTGCACAATCTAAATGCACAGTAGCATCTCATCTGGACAACAATTAAACCAGAATAGACCACCTGCACAAATCAATACAGGAATCAATAATGAAAGTAACTAATCATTAATAAAGGATAGCTAATATCAGCTTGCAAGAAGTATTAATGCTAAAGCTGACAAATAACTAAATTAATAAATGCCCAAAATCAAAAAGCCAAAGCCAGTTCAATCAAAAAATGAGGGGAACCGATAATAACTAAAGCAATCAATTTAATACCAAACTAAAGAAATAGTCTTAAGTCCAAAAAGTTGCAATCAAATACACAAAAAGAAAATGTCTTACAAACAGAGGTTTAGTAACAAAACTGCATGGGAGCAGGACATCCAAACCGGGTGGTGACTGCTCAGTAAATGAGCTGGGTTTAAATACCTTACAGGAGGGGGGTACTGCACAAGCTAATCCTCAGCTGTGCACAATCCAAATGAATATGCTGACCAATGGCATATGAAGAAAACCAGCATAGGAAACGATGTACATTGTAAAGCGCCGGCCGCCACATCACTTCCTGTATCGGAACCACCATGGAAAGCAAATACGTATGCATCACTTCCTCCGCAACCAATTGACAAGTGTATGGGAACCTTTAAAGACAGATTTCTGTCTGTGTTGATTGCAGTGGGCAGGGAGGCTAGTTGGGTGTGTTGCCACTATGCGCATTGCTTGGTGCTATAAAGGCTGATGTAAAGGATTACATTATCCTAAAGGTGGCCATACACTAATAGATGAAAACAGATTTGACCAGGAGATCGTTCTTTTTTCCGATCAAATCAGATCTAAGAGGGATCAAATTCTTCCATACACTGTAGGCACTCATGTTAATAGCAGGCTATTAATAGAAATAAAATATTGCACGCTGGGGCCAGAAGATATACAAATTGAGGCTATAAAAGGCCACAGTTTGCATAGCGGGCAGCCCCAACACCCCCTATTTTATCAGGCTCCCCGACTCCCATTTATAGCCTCTATTAACGTGTTCTCGGTATCGGCATTGTGATCTTTGGGGACAAGGGTGGGGTGGGGGGCCGCCAAAGTCTGGCTCCGCTCAGGGCATTGTGAAACCTAAGGCCAGCCCTGGCTCCTGCCATATTCTCTACTGACTGTGAATATCTGCAGTGACTGTCACCTCCTGCATCCTCTCACATGTTCTCCAGCTTGTACCATCTACAGCAGCTCCAGCCCTCTCATGCAGCTCCTAGCTCCTCCTCCTTCTCATCCATTGTGGTTCATTTCAAGCAGCTCTGATCATCATCTGCAACCACCATCTCCAGCTCCTACCATCTCCTGCAGCTGATAATCCCTGCAGCTCCTGTCTTCTCTTGGATGTCATCCCCTGCAGTGTACACCTCCTTCAACTAATCTCCTGCAGTGACTGTCATCCCCTGCAGTGACACCTCCTTCAACTAATCTCCTGCAGTGACTGTCATCCCCTGCAGTGTACGCCTCCTTCAACTAATCTCCTGCAGTGACTGTCATCCCCTGCAGTGTACGCCTCCTTCAACTAATCTCCTGCAGTGACTGTCATCCCCTGCAGTGTACGCCTCCTTCAACTAATCTCCTGCAGTGACTGTCATCCCCTGCAGTGTACGCCTCCTTCAACTAATCTCCTGCAGTGACTGTCATCCACTGCAGTGAACGTCACCTTGAGGCTGGTTTCACACTAGAAATCAGTGTTGCACCGTCAAAAACAGGCCTTCAGGGAACACCACGCTATTGCGCGGTGTTCCCTGTCTGGCCACAGTCCAAGCAGGAAATTACGCGCGTCACTTCCTGCTTCAGGTGTACAGAAGTGCACAGAAGTGTATTGCTAAAATATGCTTCCGCGCAAGCGCCGTTGCATCGGTGAATTTTTTTTTAAAAACTATGCATCGCTATAGACTAACATGACTTCCGGGCCGAGGCATCGCTAACGTAGTTTTGGACCTGCACCAGGGATGTGGTGGAAAAGTCATTTCCGCCATGCTGTAAAGTTGCAGTATGAAAGTCTCCAAAGACTTTCATTGTCTGACGGTGGGGTGCGGTAAAAATACCGCACCACCCGTGTGGAAGGGCTCTCAATTATATGTACCCGCCTGACTAAAGTGGCCAATAACGACTTCGTAAGCCAATAGTCAGGCGCGTGTACAGCAGCCACGACCCCCAAGTGATCCGCCAGGCGGATCAACTCACCCCCGCGACAGCCAATTGCGTTAATTGCGCCCTCCCACTGCGTGACATTACGCATGCGCTGCTCCATCCTCCCTCCACCCCCCCCCCCCCCATAGAAACAGAACGCGTTGTCAACTACATAGTTGACACGCGTCTGTACAGCAATGTCGCCCTAGGGCAGTGATGGCAAACCTTACAGAGGCCGAGTGCCCAAACTGCGACCCAAAATCGATTTATTTATCACTGAGTGACGGGGGGGGGGTAGTTGCGGGGCACGCAGTGGAAAAATGGGCGTGGCCATGACATTGTATGGGCGGAGCTAACGTAATGATGTAACAGCGAGGCATAAGAAAGCAGTGTTTCCGTCGTGATGTGGTGAAACGAGGATTATGCGAATGGGTGTGCAGAAACTGTGTGATGCTATTAGTATACCGTAACCCCAAAGCAGCAAATATAGCCAACTATGACCATTAAATAATAAATGCAGCAACAGTTACCCCAGACACCAGGAAATAAACGCAATGTGGATCAGCATTTCAGCAGTAAATAACGCAATGTGGACAACATTTCAGCAGTATATAACACAATGTGGATCAGCATTTCAGCAGAAAATTACGCAATGTGGACAACATTTCAGCAGTAAATAACGCAATGTGGATCAGCATTTCAGCAGTAAATAACGCAATGTGGATCAGCATTTCAGCAGTAAATAACGCAATGTGGACACATGTCAGTGGTAAATAACGCAATGTGGACACGTCATCAGTAAATAACGCAATGTGGACACAGGTCAGCAGTAAATAACGCAATGTGGACACAGGTCAGCAGTAAATAACGCAATGTGGACACAGGTCAGCAGAAAATAACGCAATGTGGACACAAGTCAGCAGTAAATAAACGCAAAGTGGACACAGGTCAGCAGTAAATAACGCAATGTGGACACAGGTCAGCAGTAAATAAACGCAATGTGGACACAGGTCAGCAGAAAATAATGCAATGTGGACACAGGTCAGCAATAAATAACACAGTGTGGGTACATGTCAGCAGAAAATAACACAATGTGGACACCGGTCAGCAGAAAATAACGCATTGTGGATACAGGTCAGCAGTAAATAACGCAATGTGGACACAGGTCAGCAGTAAATAACGCAATGTGGACTCAAGTCAGCAGAAAATAACGCAATGTGGACACAGGTCAGCAGAAAATAACGCAATGTGGACGCAGGTCAGCAGTAAATAACGCAATGTGGACAACATTTCACAAGCAAAAAAAAATAATTTACTCACCTGACAGAAGTCTCCTGTCCCGGCGGCGGCGCGCAGCTCCACGATTACCAGCCAGCCGAAAGTCCCGTGCTGACGTCGGCACCCCTGTGAGCAGAGCGGGGAGGGGCTGGGGGCAGAGCTTCGGCTCTGCTTGTTCGCTGAAGAGAATCGGCTCTTCGCGAACAACTCATCACTACTGCGGCGGCGGGGGTTATGGGATCAGTGGTGGTAGTGGACACCGCACGCGTGCCCACAGAGACGGCTCCGTGTGCCGCCTTGGGCACGCGTGCCATAGGTTCGCCAAAACACTGCCCTAGGGGATCGGGTCCCGATCCCCGACATTCAACATAAAATCCATAGGTGTATGAGCACCTTAACAACCCACCCCATAGACTGTAGCATAGGGCTAACCACATAGATGAGATTAGGATTAGATTAGGCCTATCAACGCGCGTGCGCACACACAACTTTAGAACAGGGCATATTGGTGGTCGCCACCAATCAGAGCAGGAGATATAGGGTTAGAGTAGGGCACACATACCGCAGACCTGGATCCAGCAGTAGCGTAGGGTTATTAGGGTGACTAGCACCAATTAGAGTAGGCTAGCATAGTGTAGTGTAGGACCCGTCCGAAAAGAGTCTACCGTGACGTGGTGGGCGGGCTTAAAATCCTACTGCTCAAAAGGTTTTACTTTTGCCAGTTGGATTAACCAAAAGACTCTTAATGCTTGAATCACCAACCATCATTACCCTGAAGCACCAATTCACAATTTCACCGCAGTCAGCAGTCTGGCTCAGTCGCTCATACGCAGAAGAGCCCAACTGACGCGACTGAGCCAGTTACCAGGTCTGAGTGTGGTCAAACGGAGGAACTCAGGAGGACGGAGAGGGATGCAGCGGTGCTCGTGGGGCTGGAGGAAGCCCCAGGTAAGTGTAAAATCTTTCTTATTTCTGTCCTCAGGTACACTTTAAAGCATATAGGATCCCTGGAAAAATGGCATCTGGAAATTGAATGGTGAGCATCTTGCTGTGGAGCCTCTCATAATAAATAATAAATAATAAAGTCAATTAAACAATAATTACAAATAATAAAAACCAGATGTAGGCTTGTAGTTCACTTTTAGGGCTCATTCACACTGCATGCATTTTCTCTGCATTTTACTACATTGCAGAAACAAATAAGAACCGGTAGTCCATTTTATTCAACGGGCTCTTTCATATTCAATGCATTTTTATGTTCACCAAAAAATAATAATAATAATAATAATAATAATAATAAAGCGGCAGCATGCTGTGTTCTGTCACATGCACCTTTTTGTATCAAATGTGTTTGATCTGGTTATGTATAATGCATGCCGTGAGTTGGACACCACATAGTAGAATGTGTAAAGTGTGAGGGTTGGTGCACACCAAGAGCGCTTTTAAAAGCGCTAGTGCTTCGAAAAGTGCTTGGCCTATGTTTTTGAATGGGATGGATCACACCAGAGCAATGTGATTTTTTTTTTCCCCAAACGCGGGTCCTGCAGCATTTTTGAGGAGATTATGCCTCAATGTAAAGTATAGGAAAAGTGGAAAATCGCTCCAAAAAGCACTGAACAGAGCCATTTTCCTAGCTTTTTTTTTTTTTAAGTTTGCAAAGGCTGTTCACGTCCAGGTCAAAGTGTACAAAAAGTACAAAAAGTATAAAATTGCTCTTGTCCCGCGAAGCCGTCTCGAAGAAACCAGATCGCTCGATTTCCGGCGCCTGGCCCTGCCTCCCCTTACTCCACGGACAAAAACGCACGGCTATTTACTGCAGTTAGGCTTTGTTCACATCTAAAATCAAAAATCGCTGACGCCAGTGATTTTTGATTTTGTGAGTGATTTTTTTTCCCTCTCCCGGGGCCTACCTGTGCGTTTCGATTTTTGTAAAGCGCATTTCTAAGCGCATTTGCAGAGCGATTTGTTTGTTCACTTCCTGACGCAGGTCAGGAAGTGCACTCTTTGACCCGGAAAATAATATATACAATGTATTTATTCTTAAAAGCGCTATACCAAGTGCTTATTCCCTTCAGGCTGCATTCCCAGTGGGACGTTGCGTTGTAATGTGACGTTAAAGTCACAATGCATATGTACAGTATGTACAGTAAAGCATACAGGCAATGAAATGTATGCTTTCCTGTAACTGGTAACATGTGCGTTTAGAGATAACACACTGCAAGCAGCGAGTTACCATAACGATACACGGTACAATGCGACACTAATGTCGCACTGTGAACGTCCCATAGGATTAGCATTGCAGTGCGGTAAGCTGCATTCTAAGTGCTTATAAACGCAGCAAATGAGGGACAAGAATGACAAGCTGTGAAAAGCAAAAATATTATTCCAATGCAAATTTGAAGTGACCCCCCCCCCCCCCCCCCAAAAAAAAAAAAAAAAAAAAACCCCAGTGCCAATCAAAGTCAACAGCTGATGAACAATTAGCTGGCCGCTGGTTAATTATCCAGCAAGCACCTAGAAGCTTTGGGGTCCATTCACACTGTGCATTTTGTGATACAATCGCTATGCAAAGGTACTGAATAGTTCCCTAACGAATTAGACGTGCAGTGCAACCATTCAGTGAAGCATACAGTACAATGAAAGTACAATGCCACTGTAAACGCACACGACACTGTGCGTTACTCCAACAGGACCCGCCGTACAGCACCCTATATGAACGTACCATAGAAATATCATTGCATCATGTTGTGATGCGATGATATTGTGCGTTGGGAGAGAATGCAATGGATTCAGTGTGAAAGAAGCCTCAATGGAAACCTGAGCGCCCCCACCCCCAAAAAAAAAATCTAAAAAAAAAAAAAAAAAAATCACAGCATTTATATGTACCTGGGGCCACCTCCAGTCCCTTTTAGGCCATGGGCTCCCTCCCCATTCTCCCTGGCCATTTCCATTCTCTGCTGGCCGGCTAGATAAATCCTTCAGTCACGATCTACTGTGCACGCGCAGCCCCAGGGCCGTGCAGAGGGTCCTTAAGTGGAGGGTGCTCAAATTAAAAAAAAGGGGCCTGGCAATGCCTTCCCCTGCATGCCCCCCCCCCCCCCCCGCATTGTTTCTGGCTAGGGGGGTATTGATTGTCATGCTGCTGAATGCAGATGATGGGTGCCATGTGGGTTCTGGGTGTAAGTACTGAGTGTCATGTGGGTTCTGGCTATGGTTGGGTATCGAGTGTCATGCGGGTGTTGATTGAAAACACTTAGTGCCATGTAAGATCTGGGCGCATGTACTGGATGTCATGTGGGTGCAGGTACCGAGTGTGACATGGGTGAGAATACTTGGTGCCATGCCTGTACTGGGTGCTGACTATGGGTGGGCTTTGGGCATCACATGGGTTTTGAATGCAGGTACTTTGGGTGCGGGTACGGGTTAAGTGGATACTTGGTGCAGATAGTGGGTGCCATGTGGAAGCTGTGTGCAGGTGTGAGTACAGGGTGCAATTTTAGGCCTGGGTGCAAATACTTGGTGTCATGTGAGTGTGAGATCTGGGTGCCAGCTATGAGGGGAAGGGGTGGCTGATGGGAAAAGTAGAGGTCAGTGTGGGTGCTGCAGGAAGGGGCAGGGTCATGCAGAGGAACCTCAAGGGTGTGGTGCTCAAATTTGAAATCGTAAATCGTGCTAAATTGTGTATGTAATGCCCCCTCTCCAGAAAGCATAAGGCAGTCTTAACCCCCCCCCCCCACACACACACACACACACACACCCACACCTTTATAGCAGTATCAGGTAGACTTTGTGTCTCCAACCAACTCTTTTGGTGCTACCACCCTCAAATCAGCAGTGATAGGTGCCCACTGTTAGTGGGTTAGAGTGGGCACAGTGGAGCCCACTGTGGAGGCACAGACTCACCTTTCATTACTGGGACCTCTGTCCCTCTTGATCAGCATCCAAGCTTTTCAGGCAAAGGAGTGGTTACCAATATGCAGTGGTTGCTAAGCATTAGTAGATGCAAAACTGCAGTAAGTGCCAAGGTGCAGTGGGTGCCCAGATGCAGTAATGGTAAGACACAAAGGTTCACTTTGTGCTAAGTTGCAGTGGGTGCCGAGATGCCAAAGTAAAGTCTGTGTCAAGCTGCTTTGGGTACCAAGGTCCAGTTTGTATTGGGTGTTTATTTGCAATGGGTGCTATGCAGTATTGGGTGCTGAATGAGTAGCAGATTGTGATAAACAATAGTGGGTGCCATGTGAGTGCTAATTGGTACAGGGAGCCATGTGAGTGTTGGACATGAGTGAGTAGGGAGTGCCATGTGTGGTCTGGATGTGTGCCATGGGAGAGTATTGTGTCTCATATGGGTTCGGACCAAGGATGGGTACTGGGTGCTATTTGGGTGCTGGCCATGGACAGGTACTAGGTGCATATAATGGCTTTGGAACTTGGTGCTGTGTGAGTACTGTGCCATGTGGTTGTTGATTATGGCGGTATGTGGGTCTTAGGTGCAAATACTGAGTGCCAAGTGGGTACTGGGAGTGAGTACATGACGACATATGGGTGATGGGTGCTGGCTAGTGGGGTATTTGTTGTCATGTGGGTGCTAAAGGCAGATGTTGGGTGCCATGTGGGTTCTGGGTGCTGGCACAGGGTGTCATGTGGATTCGGCTGTGTGGGTGTGTATCAACCATCATGTAGGTGTTGATTGCAGGTACTCAGTCCCTTTTGGGTACACACGTACTGGATGTCATATGTGAGTGCTTGCTGTGGGTGCTGGGCACCAAGTGGAGGCTTAGTGCAACTGGAACTACTGCAGATGAAACATGTGGGTATTCTACAGGCATCCCATTTAAATAAAGGTAATAGAATAGTGGCCTCCCTCGACATGGCAAAGGCCTTTGATACAGTGCAGTGGCCCTATCTTCAGGCAGTCCTTGCCAGGTTTGGATTCGGGGACAATTTCTGTAGGTGGGTCCAAATTTTATACAATATGCCTAGAGCTCGGGTGGGCACTAATGGGTGGATATCCAGTCCGTTTACTTTGGGTCGTGGAACTAGGCAGGGGTGCCCGCTCTCTCCGCTTCTATATGCCTTAGCAGTTGAGCCCTTGGCATGTCGCATTAGGGCACACCCCTTAATTCGTGGCCTCCGTACTATGCACACTGAAGAGAAAATTGGCCTCTACGCCGATGACACTGTTTTGTACGTGGAGGATCCTGATGTCTCCCTGGCGACAGCATTAAGCACGATAGAGGAATCTGGTTATTACTCAGGCCTCAAATTGAATAAATCTAAGTCGGTTCTGCTATATATTGATTCCCCTCCAGATGGGTCACCTCGGTCCTCAAATCTCTTGCAGGTTGTTACGTCCTTTAAGTACTTAGGAGTGTGGATACACGTGGACCCTAAAATGTACTTGCAGGCGGAGGTTTTTCCCCTTCTTAATCATGTGCAATCGAAGTGCAAAGCCTGGTCCAAGCTATACTTAACAGTTGTGGGCAGAATAAATTTAGTAAAGATGATACTCCTTCCAAAAATTCTGTATGTTCTACATCAATCACCAGTGTATGTTCCTGTTGCTTTTTTCAAAAAACTCAAAACTCACCTTCTCTCCTTTATTTGGAACTGTAAAAGAGCCCGGGTTAAGTATTCCTTGTTAATTAATCCAAATGGTATGGGCGGCCTTGCTTTGCCCTCTATGCAGCATTATTATTTTGCAGCTCAATTGCAACATGTTGCCTCTTGGTTTTGCACTTCTAATTTGTACAATCCTGAAGCGCTAGGTTACACTGTTAACCCTTCATTAGACAATGTGGCATTGGACCTCCTTAGGGAAGTCATACCCCTACAGTCTCACCGCAATACTATACTGACTCAAGCCATGAGAGTGTGGAAGAGAATAGGTGGCTTATACAGTTCTACGTCCTACGATTTTCATACCCCCATTTGGGATAATCCAAACCTTTCGGAGTTCATTTCCATTCCAGACCAGACCTTCTGGCAAAAGAATGGGGTTGTATTCCTGGGTCAAATTGTTTCAAAACAAAGCATTATCTCCTTCCCCTCGCTAGTAGATAGGTTTCCTGCATTTACCCCTCATAATTTTCGTTATGTACAACTTGTGCATGCATTCCGTGCTCAGTTTAAAGGCAACAAGGTTGATATTCAGCCACACCCAATCTTACAATTAATTGAGCGAGGCCCCCAAAAACATCTGATAGGGGACATTTACAAGGAGCTGGTAGAGAGTAATGCACTTGACAGAACGCTTGACTCTAAGAATAGATGGGAAACTGCTGGTCTCTCTTTGAGTGAAGAGGACTGGGATGATGCACTGGAGGCGGTTAAAAGGGTTTCTTTATGTGTGAAGGATCGTGCCACTCAACTTTACATTCTTCATCAAACTTACTTACTACCTAAGCAAGTTGCCAAATACAATCCTAACGCTCAAGATGTATGCCCTAAATGTGCTATACCCTCCCCCTCCTTCCTTCATCTTATTTGGAGCTGTCCACAGGTTGATTCCTTTTGGAAGCAAGTCATCAGTTTCCTCCATGACAAAATGGGTTGTCCTGTAACCTTTGACCCAGTACTATGTGTACTTGGAGTAATACGAGATGAGGATTTAAGAGCTGCCACCAAAACCTTTATTAGAGAGACGTTATTTGCCGCCAGGCAAGAAATCGCCCTGCACTGGCTATCGCCAAACTCACCCCAACTTGCTTGCTGGATCAAACGCCTTGACAATGGTATCGCCTTTAAGAAACTTGCCTACACTCACAGGGAACGGTTACAACAATTCCATTTAGTGTGGGATAAATGGATTGACCGATACTGTGCCGGTTGCTGAGCGCACTGTTCTTTGGTGCGTTCTGCACTGGTCTCTTTATACTTCTGTGCCCCCTTCTTAATATTCTTAATTGTTGAATACCAGACCACGTAATTAATAATGGAGGCACACTCTATATTTGTGTTAAATACCCCACCAATATTTACTCCTGTATGATATTATATGAAGGATCTCTGACACTAATGTTAAATGTCTCTCATATTTACTTACAAAGATTAATATGTTTACTTAGCTATTTATTGCACTGTACAGTTGTTTTGTAACCCCCGACATGTTATCCTTTTCATGCTGTTTTGCTCAATGTAGTGCCTGTGTACACTTTTCTACTGCTTTTTCAAATAAACTCGTTTTGGTTAAAAAAAAAAAACATGTGGGTATTGGGTGCAGGTACTGGGTATCACATAGGTGCAAATACTTGGTGCCATGCCTGAACTGGGTGCTAACTCTGGGTGGGTGTTGTGTGTCACGTGGGTTCTGAGTGCAGGTACTAGTGCTAGTACTGGTTATGTGAGTGGGTGCCATGTGGAGGCTGTGTGCAGGTGTGAGTAGTGAGTGACATGTCAGAGCTGGGTGCAAGTACTGTGCCATGTAGGTGTGAGTACTGGGTGCCAGCTATAGGGTGAAGGGGTGCAGGTATTGGGTGTCTTGTGGCTGTTTGATGCAAGTACTAAGTGCCATATTGAGGCCGGATGTGAGTATTGGGTCCTGCTTGGTGCAAGTACTGGGTGCTTGCTATAGTGGGGGTTACTGGTTGAGTGTAATGTGGGTGCTGAATATTGGTGGGATTGCTGTGGGTGCAGGGGGTGGGAGATCACTGTGGGTACTGCTATGAATGGCATAGTTGCTGCTAGGGGAGGTCGAGGTCAGTGTGGTTGATGGGGAAGGGTAGGTCACTGTGGGTGCTGGGGGGAGAAGTAATTGTGGGTGCTGTGGAAAGGAGAGGTCAGTATGGGTGCTGGAGGAAAGGGAGGTCACTGTGGGTCCTTTGGGGGAGATCACTGTGGGTCTCGGGAGGTAGAGGTCATTGTGGGTGCTAGTTCGAGGGAGAGGTCACTGTGGGTCCCAGGTGGAGGGAGAGGTCACTGTGGGTCCCAGGTGGAGGGAGAGGTCACTGTGGGTCCCAGGTGGAGGGAGAGGTCACTGTGGGTCCCAGGTGGAGGGAGAGGTCACTGTGGGTCCCAGGTGGAGGGAGAGGTCACTGTGGGTCCCAGGTGGAGGGAGAGGTCACTGTGGGTACTGGGTAGGGAGAGGTCAGTATGGGTCCTAGGTAGAGGTCACTGTGAGTGCTAGGGGAGGGAGTGGTCACTGGGTACTAGGTGGAGAGAGAGGTCACTATGGGTGCTGGGGGAGGTAGAGGTCAGTATGGGTCCTAGGTGGAGAGAGAGGTCAGTATGCCACACTAGGATTCCTGTCTGGGCCTCTTCACTTGAAAGTGTCCCAGGTGGGGGTGGAGCTTCTCGCGGGTGGGCGGGGCTTAGCATGGTCGGGGCGGGGCTTATTTTGCGCGGCGAGAGGGGCCTTTTTTAAGATTTTAAAAAGGGGGGTGCCTGGGCAACGGGAGCGCAATAGGGTTGTGTGTGCGGCTGGGCTGGACATGCTATATATATATATATATATATATATATATATATATATCGCGACTGGGCTCAACTGGAGGATTTACTGGGCCGGCCAGCACAAGATTGAAGCACTGATGGTCAGAAAAGCGCTCAGAAAGCGTTCACAGTGTATCTTCTATGTCAGTGGCATGACCTCTTCATATACAACTGTCACGAGCAGGAAAAAAGGCTTCACATGCTGATTGTGCTTCATGCAATTGGAACAGACAACGTTACATTATTCATTGCACTAATTGGTTATCAGATAAATGACTTCCTGCATGGTACCTGCTAATAGGGTATTAACTGGAATATCTGCTGCCCAGCTAATAACAAATCCCACAGAGAGAGTGGAGGCTTCCTACTTCCTGGGACTATCAGCTAAGAATGGAAAAATGATTAAATACTGCTGCATGATCAGGGTATGTGAACTCTGACATTGTTTTGCAGATAACTCTCCCGCTAGATTTGTTTCCTGTCATATCTACCAGTGTTGGTCATTTTCCAAGTAAATCCATTAATTTACTATTACCGGTACTTCATCACAGACAGTTACTACCTTCAGTCCATGTCCTACAAACACATCAGAACAGAACAAAAGTCTGGTCTTATCTGCTAAACTACAGCCAGAAAAGGCTCCTTGACATGTCACTCGTACATACCTCCAGAGGCGTAGCTAGGGTTTTCAGCGCCCGGGGACAAAGACTATTAATGCGCCCCCTAAGGTGAAGGGGCGTGGCCAAATGTGGGCATGGTTATGGGTGGAGCCAAATGTACATGGAGGTTAGCAGGCTCACGCTCACCCACCCTCCCTCAGTATGTACCTTCTAGCATGTTCCAAGACAAATTCAGCAATCATGAGCCCCCCCCCCCCATCAAGACAAATTCCGCAATCATGAGCAAACATGAGGCCCCCAACATGACCAACTCAGCAATCATGAGGCCCCCCAACAAGACAAATTTAGCAATCATGAGGCCCCCAACAAGACAAATTCAGCAATCATAAGGCCCCTAACAAGACAAATTCAGCAATCTTGAGGCCCCCAACAAATCATGAGGCCCCCAACAAGACAAATTCAGCAGTCATGAGGCACATAAATAGACAGCATTTCACATAAATAGGCAGAATGCCCCCTTAATATGGTAGACACCTCTCACCTGGCAGCAGTCCCCCAAAATACACTCAATCTGACAGCAGTGGTTCCCCAAAAATAGGTAGCCCCAGGTCTATAGGTGTCCCCAGAATAGGTGGCCAGAAGTATAGATGTCCACAGAACAGGTAGCCAGGGGTATATGTGCCCAGTATATGTTGCCAGGGGTATAATATGTGTCCAGTATATGTAGCCAGGGGTATATGTGCCCAGTATATGTAGTCAGGGTTATATGTGCCCAGTATATGTAGCCAGGGGTATAATATGTGCCCAGTTTATATAGTCAGGGATATATGTGCCCAGTATATGTAGCCAGGGAAATACATGCCCAGTATATATAATCAGGGGTATATATGCCCAGTATATGTAGCCAGGGGTATATATGCCCAGTATATGTAGCCAGGGGTATATATGCCCAGTATATGTAGCCAGGGGTATAATATGTGCCCAGTATATATAGTCAGGGGTATATGTGCCCAGTATATATAGTCCGGGGTATATGTGCCCAGTATATGTAGCCAGGGATATATGTGCCCAGTATATGTAGCCAAGGGTATATGTGCCCAGTATATGTAGCCAGGGGTATATGTGCCCAGTATATATAGTCAGGGGTATATGTGCCCAGTATATCTAGCCAGGGGTATATGTGCCCAGTATATGTAGCCAGGGGTATAATATGTGTCCAGTATATATAGTCAGGGGTATATGTGCCCAGTATATATAGTCAGGGGTATATGTGCCCAGTATATATAGTCAGGGGTATATGCGCCCAGTATATGTAGCCAGGGGTATATGCACCCAGTATATGTAGTTAGGGGTATATGTGCCCAGTATATGTAGGCAGGGGTATATGTGCCCAGAGTAGGTAGCCAGGGGTATATGTGCCCGGTATATGTGCCAAATATATGTAGGCAGGGGTATAGGTGCCCAGAGTAGGTAGCCAGGTGTCCCCCTCCCCAGCAGGAGGGGAGCAGCGCAGTGGAGGGAGAGCTGTGAGCAGCGGTAGGGAAGGGGGGCAATCTCCCACCTCCTTCCCTCACCTTAGGTGCTCTCCCTCCCTCGCTCTCCCCTCCATTACTGTCCGGGTGGCTGACAGCGGCGGGCGGAACTTACCTCGTCTCGTCGCAGCGCCGGATGGATCTGCCGCTGCTCTGGTCTGGTCCAGACCAGAGCAGCGGCTGCGGGACCCGAACTTCCGGCCGGCGCTGGAGCGAGACGGAGGCGAGTTCCGCCCGCCGCTGCCAGCCAAGAGCCACCCGGACAGTAATGGAGAGAGAGCGAGGGAGGGAGAGCACCCAAGAAAAAAAAAAAAAAAACCCGCAGCTCAGCTAGGCGGAGGGCGCCCTTGGGGACCCGGCGCCCCGGAGCACTTGTCCTACCCCGACCCCCTCTAGCTCCGTGCCTGCATACCTCCCAACTATTTGAGATAAGAAAGAGGGACACAAGCCACACCCCTGCTACACCCCTAATCACAACCATAAAGCTTTCATAAGAAAAATGAGTTGTTTTATAATTCAAACCACACCAGTTCTTTCGATCCTATATGTAGCCAGGAATAGGTACCCTCAGTATCAGTAAAGGTAGCCAGAAATAGGTGCCCAACTATAGGTAGCCAGGAATAGGTACCCCCCTGTATACATTAGGTAGCCAGAAATAAGTGCCCCCCAGTATAGGTAGCCAGCTATAGGTTCCTCAGTCCAGGTAGCCAGCTATATGTTCCCCCAGTATAGGTAGCCAGGAATAGGTGCCCCCAGTATACGTACATATGAACAGGTGCATCCAGTATAGGTCGCCAGAAATTGATGCCCCCAGAATAGGTAGCCAGCTATAGGTGCCCCCACTATGGGTAGCCAAGAATTGGTGCCCCCAGTATAGGTAACCAGAAATAGGTGCCCCCAGTATAGGTAGCCAGGAATAGGTAGCCAGGCGGAGGGGGAACGTAGCGGCAGGCACACAAGCAGTGGCCATCAGATACTTACATTGATAGGATCCATGCACCGCATGTACTTATTCCTTCCCGATCCTGCGGTCCATCTCACAGTAACAGCACCCCCTAGGGGGAGCGGTTACTATGGGATGGAACACAGGAACAGGAAGTAAGTAGTACATGCAGCGCAGGATCTCGGCAATGTGAGTATCTGATGTCCTTCTCAGCCACTGCTTGTGCGCCCGCTGCCCCCCATGCAGCACATGGTTAGGACAAGCGGGGCCCCCCCAGGCCCTGTCACACGTGACCGTGGTCCCTACACCACTGGTTTCTTGCCTTGGAGACCGTTCCTTGGGCTTGATTTATTGCGCGCAATCGTGAATTTCGCGTGAAAATTATATTTTTTTACGATGGCGAAAGTGCCGCGATGACGTGAGCCATTTAACTCACGTCTGAGCAGCCCGCCCCCAACACTGATCCTGCAGTGAACAAGAGCCAGAGGTGTGAAACGCGGGGATCCTCCAGCCTGGCGCCCACCTGGCTGCTGATAGCCATATCTCAACTCCCCAAGTGAAAGGGTTTTAACAACCCTAATGCCAGTCTCCCTCCCCTTCTCAGTGTTGCCAACTCATCCCTTTAATTACTGACACATCTAAGTTATACAGGTTCTGGGGCTATTTGCACATAACCAGTGCATTAACTGCATCTAAATAGCCACAAACCCTGTATAATTCATATGTGTCAGTAATTAAAGGGATGAGTTGGCAACCCTGCCCCTTCTCCTGAAATTAACTAATGTGCATGTTCCAGGCTTAAGCACGCCCTGCAAGTTCACATACAGCACTGCAGAAAATCATATATACTGTTCACACCAGTCCGGTCCTCTGCATTAGCGGTACCTGAGTGTTGGGACACTATTCTCTTGTACCAATATAATGATATTCATATTTGTGCTGATTGTAGGAGGGGCCAACTTCACAAAGCTCAAAATGGATTTATCTTCCACAAAACTCTGGGTAGAACAACATTCATTGTTTGTTTGCTATGGATTTTATTATTTATAACGCTGCACATCTTCTGGCAGGAACAGAAACAGTTAACATTGGAGACTAGGGATAATCAATGATATGCAGATATTTCTGAGTTTATGCAAACGTCTGTAAATTTGTGTGCAAATATATGCAGCTTGAAAATGGACCAATCAAATCCCACCCAGGTTTAAACTGATTGGTCCAATTTCAAGCTGCATATGTTTGCATAAAATTTACATAAATTTGCACAAACTCAGAAGTATTTGCATATCATTGATCATACCTATTGGGAAGCCATGGGCTTGCCGACGTGACCGGTATGTTTAATTATTCATGAGTGTGGCTGGCTTCTGGCTTTTTGTTTCCTCACAGGTGGCTGTTGCTGGGACCCTGGATTAGTCTACTGCTGGAGTGGCAGCATGCATTGGTGGACTGGGCCTGCTGGGCTTTCAAGCCGCCAATCAAGTTCAGAGTAGCAGTATTTAATGCTGGGCATACACGGCGCGATAGTTGTTATCAATCGAGCCGCTGATGGCTCGATTGATAATATTCAACCTGTCCGGTCAACGCGGCGGATCGATTCCGTGCTCGATCCCCGCGGGCGGACAATGGAAGAAACGAGCGGCTGATAAGGAACTGCCCGCGGGGACGAGCGGGAATCGATCCACACGCCCGTGCGGACGAGCGGGGACGCGCTGGCATCGAGCCAGCGGCTCGATCCCGGCGCATAAACGCGCAGTGTATGCCCAGCATAACACCTGGTGTTAGCGGTGCAGATCACCATTCTGCAAAACACCAGCCAAGTTACCTCCCCTCCCTCCCTGTGGGTTTACAACCTTAATGCTTAATTGGGCGTTTGTCTCCATTTCAAAGGACAACTAACCTGAGAGGGATATGAAGGCTGCCATATTTATTTCCTTTTAAACAATACCAGTAATTCACAATTTATACCTTTTCAGAAGAAAATTAGGAATAAAAACGTAACTTTTAATTTATATTGCTAAAATAGATCGAATACAGATACTATTAATAGTGAACAACGTGAAAACAATTGGGTTGGTAGGTATATAGTTGTTAGTCATACGACAACCTATCAATCACCCATTGTAAATTTATTATAGACCCCACACCAAGAACCCTACATGTTTCGTTTCATTAAATTAGAAACTTCGTCAGGAGTAAATAGTAATAAAGTGCCAGAGTGCAAAAAGTGCTGAAATAATAAAGAATTCTCAATATCACAAAGTACACATATTGAAGTAGTAGCTAGTATGGCACCAAAATGGCAGCCATTTTGGTGCCATACTAGCTACTACTTCAATATATACTAGACCCTTGATTGACACATTTTGGCAAGTTACAGGAAAAAAAAAGGTTTAAAAATATATTTTATCACTTTTGCACAGAAATCCTGGGATGATTGAACGCCAGGGAGGTTAAGCAATACCAGTTTTGTGGCTATCCTGCTGATCCTCTGTCGAGTCTGAATCACACACCTGAAACAAGCATACAACATATGCAGTCAAACTCAAAGGACAACTGTAGTGAGAAGAATATGAAGGCTTCCATATGTATTTCCTTTTAAACAATACCAGTTGTCTGGCAATACGTCTGAACTGTTTGGCTTCAGTAGTGTCTGAATGCAGTTAATCTTGTCAGATCTGACAATAATGTCAGAAACACTTGTTATGCTGCATGCTTGTTCAGGGTCTATGGCTTAAAGTATTAGAGACAGAGGATCAGCAGGATAGCCACAAAACTGGTATTGCTTAACCTCCCTCGCGTTCAATCATTCCAGGATTTCTGTGCAAAAGTGATAAAATATATTTTTAAAACTTTTTTTTCCCTGTAACTTGCCAAAATGTGTCAATCAAGGGTCTAGTATACAGTTCAGGAGAGTATTGATGTGTATGCACGTTTATACTGTTCACAGCATGTTTTTATGGACGGATATATCTGTCCATACCGCTAGGGAGGAAGGAAATAAATATGGCAGCATCCATATAACTCTCACTTCAGGTTCCCTTTAAGTCAAACATCGGCACTGCATGCTTGTTCAGGGTCTGTGCCTAAAAAGTATTAGAGGCAGAGGGTCAGCAGGACAATCAGGCAAGGTGCATTGTTTAAATAAATATGGCACTCTCCATGTCCCTCTCAGGTCAGTTGTCCTTTAAAAAAAATGTGTTGCTGTAATGGGAAATGTCACTGGATTGGTGGACATCATTTGTTGGTTTCTAGTTCATGATTCTCTTTGGTGTGATCTTAAGATTCAGGGCCCATTCACACTAGAAGCGCTTTTCTGAGCGCTTTGTGATTGATTAGCGCTTTTTAAAAATCGTTCCCATTCACTTTCATTAAAATCGCTGTAAACGTGGCGTAAAAATCGCTGCAATTTTCGCATACTAGGTTGCAAAATTGTGTCGATTTTTACCGCGATTTTGATGAAAGTGAATGGGAGCGATTTTTAAAAAGCGCTAAACAATCACAAAGCGCTCAGAAAAGCCCTTCTAGTGTGAATAGGCCCTTCTGATCACTTAGTAAAATGCAATAAAATGTGGTTTGGGTACACAATTTAACAATTGTTCAAAAACCCAATAAACAAGGTTGCAGCCTTTTTTCTCTGTGTGTTATTTTAATTAGACATTTTGTTTTCTTTTACATCTAGGTTGTCTAGGCCCATTAATTAAATCTACATATTTACTTTCACTTCTTCCTAAACAACTATCCGTTTACTAGCAGAGAAGAGCTACATAACATATTACTCCTGGCTGATGGCTTAACCATTTCAGCCGCGCGGACGTGAACTTCACGTCCGCAGCGGCAAGTGCTAGAGCCGCAGGGACGCGCTAGTCATGTCCCTGCAGTTTGGGTGGTCTGCAGGCGATCGTGCGGGCAGATGCCCGCGATCGCGCTGCTGCTGCTAGCAGGGGAAATTGGCTGCAGGGGACAAAAGTCCCCTGTGCCAATCCGAGCATGTCCGCCGTGAATAAACACTGTTTTTGATCGAAAACAGTGTTTATTCTGTAAATGGAGCCCCGCCGCGATTCCCGCCAACCGATCGTTAAATTTATGAATGGAAACAATGTTTCCATTCATAACCTCCCCGCCGCCGCTGTGATCGGAGGCTTCCGATGGAAGCCTATGTCACTTCCCTGGTTACAATGTAGTGATACATTGTATCCCAATTAGCGTACATTGTACGCTAATGGGATTTTTGCTCAGTAGGGACATCTTGTGGCCAAATAGTAAAACTCACCTACTGATTTAGGGGAATAAAAATCAAAGGTTATTTATGACAAGAGGACATAAAATTAATAAATATTGGGCTAAAAATTTGTGATGCATGTAAAACTGAAAAAGTGCACCTTTATTTCCAAATAAAATATTGTCACCATACATTACACTAGGGGTATAATTTTAACGTTTAAATAAAGAAGACAAATGGCCAAATAAAATGTGTGGATTTTAGTTATGGTAGCATTAATTATTTTAAAAGTGTAATGGCTGAAAACTGAAAAATGGATTTTATAAAAAAAATTTCTTATTATTCCCATTATAATATTTAGATTAAAATAATTCTTAGCATAATTTACCACCCCAACAAAGCCTAATTGCTGGCGGAAAAAAACAAGGTATAGATCATTTCGCTGTGATAATTACTGATGAAGCTATTGGGGAATGAAAGGGAGAAGCGCTGAAGTGACAATTCCTCTCGTCCATAAGGTAAAAAATCCCCGCGGGCTGAAATGGTTAAATTGGCTGTGGCAGCCAGTCAGTGTTTATTATTTTTAAACATCCACTGGAGCTTTCAGATTGGTTGTTTTGGACATCAGACACTTTACTGTACACATTGGGCTTATAATTCATGTGCACTTGTTGCGATACAAATGATGGTTGCCCTACAAAAGGCACCTGCCCATTCTTGTTTGCATCATCTGAGTACTTGGCATGAGACTGGCAGTTATAATGGCATGAGCTGCTGGGCAGAGCTAAGAGCATGAGCGTCAGTTATTTTTGACAGTTGACAGTTGACCGTGGAAGAGACTGCAGCAAAAACCTTTCCTGCATCTTTATTTCATATTCTAGCATTTTACTAATAGCATTCCAGCGCCAGTGGACACCTCAGCGATGGAAAAAGGATCAGCGCCCTCTCCTGCTGACAGCACAACATTTGGTATAAAAAATATGGAGGAAGAAGGAAGATCAACCGAGATCATCCAAGAGAAGGAAGCCACCCCTGAGCACAGAATCACATTGGAAAAGGAATACAAGGCCGAGGAGGAATACGAGGAAGATTCGGAAGACGAGGAATTCTACAAAACCCGCAAATGGAGACCGGACCTTTCTACTATTGACAGCGACTCGTTTGGGGAACTCGAAGAGGAATGTAGGTCAAGCAGCAGCCTATCAGATGAAGATACTGCATGGCAAGAGGACCTCCCGTCTGAGGACCCCAGACATCAGGCAGAGAAGCAAGAAGAGGTGGAAGACAAGGCAGAGGAGGAATACAAGGAAGAGGAATACGAGGACCCCAGACAGCAGGCAGAGGAACAAGACACAAATCAGGAGGAGAGAAGAAGAAGCAGAAGAGGAATACACCCAATCAGCTGGCTACAATATATGATCAGGAGACTGCCAACACTGAAATGTCTCTTCTGCTGCTTCCCATGTGGCGCTGCCTCTCAATAGGCAACCATGGATGGGGCATCCTGGACTCCTTCCAAAGAGCAACATTGGACCCCAAACATATTATGGATTTGCCATCTGATGTGTGACAATGTATACACATCTTGGACTCTTTAGACAGAGCGACATTGGACCCCAATACAGGTAAGGATTTGACACTGTACAAGGGGCAACATATGGCTTATGCTGGACTCTTTAATTAGAGCCATGTTGCACCCTTAGACCTATTTGCCATTGTACAAGGGACAACATATGGCTTATGCTGGACTACTTGATTAGAGCCATTTTGCACCCTTAGACTGATTTGCCACTGTACAAGGGAAAACATATGGCTTATGCTGTACTCTTTGATTAGAGCCATGTTGCACCCTTAGACTGATTTGCCACTGTACAAGGGACAACATATGGCTTATGCTGGACTCTTTGATTAGAGCCATGTTGCACCCTTAGACCTATTTGCCACTGTACAAGGGACAACATATGGCTTATGCTGGACTCTTTGATTAGAGCCATGTTGCACCCTTAGACGTATTTGCCACTGTACAAAGGGCAACATATGGCTTATGCTGGACTCTTTGATTAGAGCAATGTTGCACCCTTAGACTGATTTGCCACTGTACAAGGGGCAACATATGGCTTATGCTGGACCATTTGATTAGAGCCATGTTGCACCCTTAGACTATGGATTTGCCACTAAAGAAGGATCAGTGTATGGCTATTGCTGGACTCATATTGTGAGCAACATTGATCCTAGACTACAACATATTTTTGGAAACATAAGGCGTACATCAATTCATTTTTCAGGAGAAACAGAAGACAGGCACCATCTACCAAGTGTGGCTTTTATTGCACCACTTGTGTTGGTAAGTTGTAAGATACAGAAAGGTAACAAACCAATACACACAATTGTGTATAGATTAGAAAACAGTTTTAAGTGAACCACATATGGAAGAGGAGGTGACTGCGGGGCACTAGAAGGAGCGAACGGCGGCTGTCACATCTGCGAAGATGCTTGGTCGTCGTGTAAACCACCACCACCCCCCCCCCCCCCCTGCCTGTGGTGTGAGTGCAGAAGGCTAACCTGTCCACTGGAGCAACTCCCGGCCTCCTCCTGTGTCCAGTGTTACTGTGAGTGCCTATACCACGTGAAAACCAGGGGGGGGGGGGCAGAAAACTTGGGGGTGGCCCGGCAAGCGGTGGTGTTATGATGATTCGCGGTGCAGTGTGTGGACAGGCAATAGATTCCTCTCTGTGACATTGTATTGGAAGTGTAAAAAACAAACAAAATCCCTGTAGGTGCACCACAATCACCCCCACAGGTACTAGTATATACTCAGGGATATAGTGAAAAACGCAGGAACCAACAATTGGAACTAAAAAATGTACTATTTATTTTAATATTCCCAAAAAGTACAACACTTTGTATACGATATATTCAATCATGTGGTAAAGTACATGTAATTGGTAGAGAAGGCAACAACATCGATTTGTTTTGGGTCCACGACCCTTTTTCAGGCCTTTCTACATACAATGAATATCTAAAAAGTGTAAAATGCAATACAATTAAAAATTGCAGTAAAATATTACAATATAAGGAGGTTATAATAACAAGATCACAACCGAAGAAAAAAAAAAAACAGAGAACATGTAAACAGAGTGAAAAACCACACGCAGATAGCGTGAAATGGAAAACACAGAGGATGAAGTGCAGTGAATAAAAAGGGAATGTCACCACATGGTGTAATCCAGAGAGAACAGGAAAAAATTGTACCTGCACAATCTAAATGCACAGTAGCATCTCATCTGGACAACAATTAAACCAGAATAGACCACCTGCACAAATCAATACAGGAATCAATAATGAAAGTAACTAATCATTAATAAAGGATAGCTAATATCAGCTTGCAAGAAGTATTAATGCTAAAGCTGACAAATAACTAAATTAATAAATGCCCAAAATCAAAAAGCCAAAGCCAGTTCAATCAAAAAATGAGGGGAACCGATAATAACTAAAGCAATCAATTTAATACCAAACTAAAGAAATAGTCTTAAGTCCAAAAAGTTGCAATCAAATACACAAAAAGAAAATGTCTTACAAACAGAGGTTTAGTAACAAAACTGCATGGGAGCAGGACATCCAAACCGGGTGGTGACTGCTCAGTAAATGAGCTGGGTTTAAATACCTTACAGGAGGGGGGTACTGCACAAGCTAATCCTCAGCTGTGCACAATCCAAATGAATATGCTGACCAATGGCATATGAAGAAAACCAGCATAGGAAACGATGTACATTGTAAAGCGCCGGCCGCCACATCACTTCCTGTATCGGAACCACCATGGAAAGCAAATACGTATGCATCACTTCCTCCGCAACCAATTGACAAGTGTATGGGAACCTTTAAAGACAGATTTCTGTCTGTGTTGATTGCAGTGGGCAGGGAGGCTAGTTGGGTGTGTTGCCACTATGCGCATTGCTTGGTGCTATAAAGGCTGATGTAAAGGATTACATTATCCTAAAGGTGGCCATACACTAATAGATGAAAACAGATTTGACCAGGAGATCGTTCTTTTTTCCGATCAAATCAGATCTAAGAGGGATCAAATTCTTCCATACACTGTAGGCACTCATGTTAATAGCAGGCTATTAATAGAAATAAAATATTGCACGCTGGGGCCAGAAGATATACAAATTGCGGCTAAAAAAGGCCACAGTTTGCATAGCGGGCAGCCCCAACACCCCCTATTTTATCAGGCTCCCCGACTCCCATTTATAGCCTCTATTAACGTGTTCTCGGTATCGGCATTGTGATCTTTGGGGACAAGGGTGGGGTGGGGGGCCGCCAAAGTCTGGCTCCGCTCAGGGCATTGTGAAACCTAAGGCCAGCCCTGGCTCCTGCCATATTCTCTACTGACTGTGAATATCTGCAGTGACTGTCACCTCCTGCATCCTCTCACATGTTCTCCAGCTTGTACCATCTACAGCAGCTCCAGCCCTCTCATGCAGCTCCTAGCTCCTCCTCCTTCTCATCCATTGTGGTTCATTTCAAGCAGCTCTGATCATCATCTGCAACCACCATCTCCAGCTCCTACCATCTCCTGCAGCTGATAATCCCTGCAGCTCCTGTCTTCTCTTGGATGTCATCCCCTGCAGTGTACACCTCCTTCAACTAATCTCCTGCAGTGACTGTCATCCCCTGCAGTGACACCTCCTTCAACTAATCTCCTGCAGTGACTGTCATCCCCTGCAGTGTACGCCTCCTTCAACTAATCTCCTGCAGTGACTGTCATCCCCTGCAGTGTACGCCTCCTTCAACTAATCTCCTGCAGTGACTGTCATCCCCTGCAGTGTACGCCTCCTTCAACTAATCTCCTGCAGTGACTGTCATCCCCTGCAGTGTACGCCTCCTTCAACTAATCTCCTGCAGTGACTGTCATCCACTGCAGTGAACGTCACCTTGAGGCTGGTTTCACACTAGAAATCAGTGTTGCACCGTCAAAAACAGGCCTTCAGGGAACACCACGCTATTGCGCGGTGTTCCCTGTCTGGCCACAGTCCAAGCAGGAAATTACGCGTGTCACTTCCTGCTTCAGGTGTACAGAAGTGTATTGCTAAAATATGCTTCCGCGCAAGCGCCGTTGCGTCGGTGAATTTTTTTTTAAAAACTATGCATCGCTATAGACTAACATGACTTCCGGGCCGAGGCATCGCTAACGTAGTTTTGGACCTGCACCAGGGATGTGGTGGAAAAGTCATTTCCGCCATGCTGTAAAGTTGCAGTATGAAAGTCTCCAAAGACTTTCATTGTCTGACGGTGGGGTGCGGTAAAAATACCGCACCACCCCGGTGTGGAAGGGCTCTCAATTATATGTACCCGCCTGACTAAAGTGGCCAATAACGACTTCGTAAGCCAATAGTCAGGCGCGTGTACAGCAGCCACGACCCCCAAGTGATCCGCCAGGCGGATCAACTCACCCCCGCGACAGCCAATTGCGTTAATTGCGCCCTCCCACTGCGTGACATTACGCATGCGCTGCTCCATCCTCCCTCCACCCCCCCCCCCACATAGAAACAGAACGCGTTGTCAACTACATAGTTGACACGCGTCTGTACAGCAATGTCGCCCTAGGGCAGTGATGGCAAACCTTACAGAGGCCGAGTGCCCAAACTGCGACCCAAAATCGATTTATTTATCACTGAGTGACGGGGGGGGGGGTAGTTGCGGGGCACGCAGTGGAAAAATGGGCGTGGCCATGACATTGTATGGGCGGAGCTAACGTAATGATGTAACAGCGAGGCATAAGAAAGCAGTGTTTCCGTCGTGATGTGGTGAAACGAGGATTATGCGAATGGGTGTGCAGAAACTGTGTGATGCTATTAGTATACCGTAACCCCAAAGCAGCAAATATAGCCAACTATGACCATTAAATAATAAATGCAGCAACAGTTACCCCAGACACCAGGAAATAAACGCAATGTGGATCAGCATTTCAGCAGTAAATAACGCAATGTGGACAACATTTCAGCAGTATATAACACAATGTGGATCAGCATTTCAGCAGAAAATTACGCAATGTGGACAACATTTCAGCAGTAAATAACGCAATGTGGATCAGCATTTCAGCAGTAAATAACGCAATGTGGATCAGCATTTCAGCAGTAAATAACGCAATGTGGACACATGTCAGTGGTAAATAACGCAATGTGGACACGTCATCAGTAAATAACGCAATGTGGACACAGGTCAGCAGTAAATAACGCAATGTGGACACAGGTCAGCAGTAAATAACGCAATGTGGACACAGGTCAGCAGAAAATAACGCAATGTGGACACAAGTCAGCAGTAAATAAACGCAAAGTGGACACAGGTCAGCAGTAAATAACGCAATGTGGACACAGGTCAGCAGTAAATAAACGCAATGTGGACACAGGTCAGCAGAAAATAATGCAATGTGGACACAGGTCAGCAATAAATAACACAGTGTGGGTACATGTCAGCAGAAAATAACACAATGTGGACACCGGTCAGCAGAAAATAACGCATTGTGGATACAGGTCAGCAGTAAATAACGCAATGTGGACACAGGTCAGCAGTAAATAACGCAATGTGGACTCAAGTCAGCAGAAAATAACGCATTGTGGATACAGGTCAGCAGTAAATAACGCAATGTGGACGCAGGTCAGCAGTAAATAACGCAATGTGGACAACATTTCACAAGCAAAAAAAAATAATTTACTCACCTGACAGAAGTCTCCTGTCCCGGCGGCGGCGCGCAGCTCCACGATTACCAGCCAGCCGAAAGTCCCGTGCTGACGTCGGCACCCCTGTGAGCAGAGCGGGGAGGGGCTGGGGGCAGAGCTTCGGCTCTGCTTGTTCGCTGAAGAGAATCGGCTCTTCGCGAACAACTCATCACTACTGCGGCGGCGGGGGTTATGGGATCAGTGGTGGTAGTGGACACCGCACGCGTGCCCACAGAGACGGCTCCGTGTGCCGCCTTGGGCACGCGTGCCATAGGTTCGCCAAAACACTGCCCTAGGGGATCGGGTCCCGATCCCCGACATTCAACATAAAATCCATAGGTGTATGAGCACCTTAACAACCCACCCCATAGACTGTAGCATAGGGCTAACCACATAGATGAGATTAGGATTAGATTAGGCCTATCAACGCGCGTGCGCACACACAACTTTAGAACAGGGCATATTGGTGGTCGCCACCAATCAGAGCAGGAGATATAGGGTTAGAGTAGGGCACACATACCGCAGACCTGGATCCAGCAGTAGCGTAGGGTTATTAGGGTGACTAGCACCAATTAGAGTAGGCTAGCATAGTGTAGTGTAGGACCCGTCCGAAAAGAGTCTACCGTGACGTGGTGGGCGGGCTTAAAATCCTACTGCTCAAAAGGTTTTACTTTTGCCAGTTGGATTAACCAAAAGACTCTTAATGCTTGAATCACCAACCATCATTACCCTGAAGCACCAATTCACAATTTCACCGCAGTCAGCAGTCTGGCTCAGTCACTCATACGCAGAAGAGCCCAACTGACGCGACTGAGCCAGTTACCAGGTCTGAGTGTGGTCAAACGGAGGAACTCAGGAGGACGGAGAGGGATGCAGCGGTGCTCGTGGGGCTGGAGGAAGCCCCAGGTAAGTGTAAAATCTTTCTTATTTCTGTCCTCAGGTACACTTTAAAGCATATAGGATCCCTGGAAAAATGGCATCTGGAAATTGAATGGTGAGCATCTTGCTGTGGAGCCTCTCATAATAAATAATAATAAAGTCAATTAAACAATAATTACAATTAATAAAAACCAGATGTAGGCTTGTAGTTCACTTTTAGGGCTCATTCACACTGCATGCATTTTCTCTGCATTTTACTACATTGCAGAAACAAATAAGAACCGGTAGTCCATTTTATTCAACGGGCTCTTTCATATTCAATGCATTTTTATGTTCACCAAAAAATAATAATAATAATAATAATAATAATAATAAAGCGGCAGCATGCTGTGTTCTGTCACATGCACCTTTTTGTATCAAATGTGTTTGATCTGGTTATGTATAATGCATGCCGTGAGTTGGACACCACATAGTAGAATGTGTAAAGTGTGAGGGTTGGTGCACACCAAGAGCGCTTTTAAAAGCGCTAGTGCTTCGAAAAGTGCTTGGCCTATGTTTTTGAATGGGATGGATCACACCAGAGCAATGTGATTTTTTTTTTCCCCAAACGCGGGTCCTGCAGCATTTTTGAGGAGATTATGCCTCAATGTAAAGTATAGGAAAAGTGGAAAATCGCTCCAAAAAGCACTGAACAGAGCCATTTTCCTAGCTTTTTTTTTTTTTAAGTTTGCAAAGGCTGTTCACGTCCAGGTCAAAGTGTACAAAAAGTACAAAAAGTATAAAATTGCTCTTGTCCCGTGAAGCCGTCTCGAAGAAACCAGATCGCTCGATTTCCGGCGCCTGGCCCTGCCTCCCCTTACTCCACGGACAAAAACGCACGGCTATTTACTGCAGTTAGGCTTTGTTCACATCTAAAATCAAAAATCGCTGACGCCAGTGATTTTTGATTTTGTGAGTGATTTTTTTTTCCCTCTCCCGGGGCCTACCTGTGCGTTTCGATTTTTGTAAAGCGCATTTCTAAGCGCATTTGCAGAGCGATTTGTTTGTTCACTTCCTGACGCAGGTCAGGAAGTGCACTCTTTGACCCGGAAAATAATATATACAATGTATTTATTCTTAAAAGCGCTATACCAAGTGCTTATTCCCTTCAGGCTGCATTCCCAGTGGGACGTTGCGTTGTAATGCGACGTTAAAGTCACAATGCATATGTACAGTATGTACAGTAAAGCATACAGGCAATGAAATGTATGCTTTCCTGTAACTGGTAACATGTGCGTTTAGAGATAACACACTGCAAGCAGCGAGTTACCATAACGATACACGGTACAATGCGACACTAATGTCGCACTGTGAACGTCCCATAGGATTAGCATTGCAGTGCGGTAAGCTGCATTCTAAGTGCTTATAAACGCAGCAAATGAGGGACAAGAATGACAAGCTGTGAAAAGCAAAAATATTATTCCAATGCAAATTTGAAGTGACCCCCCCCCCCCCCCCAAAAAAAAAAAAACAAAAAAACCAAAAAAAAAACCCCAGTGCCAATCAAAGTCAACAGCTGATGAACAATTAGCTGGCCGCTGGTTAATTATCCAGCAAGCACCTAGAAGCTTTGGGGTCCATTCACACTGTGCATTTTGTGATACAATCGCTATGCAAAGGTACTGAATAGTTCCCTAACGAATTAGACGTGCAGTGCAACCATTCAGTGAAGCATACAGTACAATGAAAGTACAATGCCACTGTAAACGCACACGACACTGTGCGTTACTCCAACAGGACCCGCCGTACAGCACCCTATATGAACGTACCATAGAAATATCATTTCATCATGTTGTGATGCGATGATATTGTGCGTTGGGAGAGAATGCAATGGATTCAGTGTGAAAGAAGCCTCAATGGAAACCTGAGCGCCCCCACCCCCAAAAAAAAAAATCTAAAAAAAAAAAAAAATCACAGCATTTATATGTACCTGGGGCCACCTCCAGTCCCTTTTAGGCCATGGGCTCCCTCCCCATTCTCCCTGGCCATTTCCATCCTCTGCTGGCCGGCTAGATAAATCCTTCAGTCACGATCTACTGTGCACGCGCAGCCCCAGGGCCGTGCAGAGGGACATTAAGTGGAGGGTGCTCAAATTAAAAAAAAGGGGCCTGGCAATGCCTTCCCCTGCATGCCCCCCCCCCCCCCCCGCATTGTTTCTGGCTAGGGGGGTATTGATTGTCATGCTGCTGAATGCAGATGATGGGTGCCATGTGGGTTCTGGGTGTAAGTACTGAGTGTCATGTGGGTTCTGGCTATGGTTGGGTATCGAGTGTCATGCGGGTGTTGATTGCAAACACTTAGTGCCATGTAAGATCTGGGCGCATGTACTGGATGTCATGTGGGTGCAGGTACCGAGTGTGACATGGGTGAGAATACTTGGTGCCATGCCTGTACTGGGTGCTGACTATGGGTGGGCTTTGGGCATCACATGGGTTTTGAATGCAGGTACTTTGGGTGCGGGTACGGGTTAAGTGGATACTTGGTGCAGATAGTGGGTGCCATGTGGAAGCTGTGTGCAGGTGTGAGTACAGGGTGCAATTTTAGGCCTGGGTGCAAATACTTGGTGTCATGTGAGTGTGAGATCTGGGTGCCAGCTATGAGGGGAAGGGGTGGCTGATGGGAAAAGTAGAGGTCAGTGTGGGTGCTGCAGGAAGGGGCAGGGTCATGCAGAGGAACCTCAAGGGTGTGGTGCTCAAATTTGAAATCGTAAATCGTGCTAAATTGTGTATGTAATGCCCCCTCTCCAGAAAGCATAAGGCAGTCTTAACCCCCCCCCACACACACACACACACACACACACACACCCACACCTTTATAGCAGTATCAGGTAGACTTTGTGTCTCCAACCAACTCTTTTGGTGCTACCACCCTCAAATCAGCAGTGATAGGTGCCCACTGTTAGTGGGTTAGAGTGGGCACAGTGGAGCCCACTGTGGAGGCACAGACTCACCTTTCATTACTGGGACCTCTGTCCCTCTTGATCAGCATCCAAGCTTTTCAGGCAAAGGAGTGGTTACCAATATGCAGTGGTTGCTAAGCATTAGTAGATGCAAAACTGCAGTAAGTGCCAAGGTGCAGTGGGTGCCCAGATGCAGTAATGGTAAGACACAAAGGTTCACTTTGTGCTAAGTTGCAGTGGGTGCCGAGATGCCAAAGTAAAGTCTGTGTCAAGCTGCTTTGGGTACCAAGGTCCAGTTTGTATTGGGTGTTTATTTGCAATGGGTGCTATGCAGTATTGGGTGCTGAATGAGTAGCAGATTGTGATAAACAATAGTGGGTGCCATGTGAGTGCTAATTGGTACAGGGAGCCATGTGAGTGTTGGACATGAGTGAGTAGGGAGTGCCATGTGTGGTCTGGATGTGTGCCATGGGAGAGTATTGTGTCTCATATGGGTTCGGACCAAGGATGGGTACTGGGTGCTATTTGGGTGCTGGCCATGGACAGGTACTAGGTGCATATAATGGCTTTGGAACTTGGTGCTGTGTGAGTACTGTGCCATGTGGTTGTTGATTATGGCGGTATGTGGGTCTTAGGTGCAAATACTGAGTGCCAAGTGGGTACTGGGAGTGAGTACATGACGACATATGGGTGATGGGTGCTGGCTAGTGGGGTATTTGTTGTCATGTGGGTGCTAAAGGCAGATGTTGGGTGCCATGTGGGTTCTGGGTGCTGGCACAGGGTGTCATGTGGATTCGGCTGTGTGGGTGTGTATCAACCATCATGTAGGTGTTGATTGCAGGTACTCAGTCCCTTTTGGGTACACACGTACTGGATGTCATATGTGAGTGCTTGCTGTGGGTGCTGGGCACCAAGTGGAGGCTTAGTGCAACTGGAACTACTGCAGATGAAACATGTGGGTATTCTACAGGCATCCCATTTAAATAAAGGTAATAGAATAGTGGCCTCCCTCGACATGGCAAAGGCCTTTGATACAGTGCAGTGGCCCTATCTTCAGGCAGTCCTTGCCAGGTTTGGATTCGGGGACAATTTCTGTAGGTGGGTCCAAATTTTATACAATATGCCTAGAGCTCGGGTGGGCACTAATGGGTGGATATCCAGTCCGTTTACTTTGGGTCGTGGAACTAGGCAGGGGTGCCCGCTCTCTCCGCTTCTATATGCCTTAGCAGTTGAGCCCTTGGCATGTCGCATTAGGGCACACCCCTTAATTCGTGGCCTCCGTACTATGCACACTGAAGAGAAAATTGGCCTCTACGCCGATGACACTGTTTTGTACGTGGAGGATCCTGATGTCTCCCTGGCGACAGCATTAAAGGGAACCTAAACTGAGAGGGATATGGATGTTTCCTTTTAAACAATACCAGTTGCCTGGCAGTCCTGTTTATCTCTTTGGCTGCAGCAGTGGCTGAAATCAGACCTGAAACATGCATGCTGCTAATCCAGTCTGACTTCAGTCAGAGCACCTGATCTGCATGCTTGTTCAGGGGCTGTGACTGAAAGTGTTAGAGACACAGCATCAGCAGATTAGCCAGGCAACTGGTATTATTTTAAAAGAAAAAAATCCATATCCTTCTCAGTTTAGGTTCCCTTTAAGCACGATAGAGGAATCTGGTTATTACTCAGGCCTCAAATTGAATAAATCTAAGTCGGTTCTGCTATATATTGATTCCCCTCCAGATGGGTCACCTCGGTCCTCAAATCTCTTGCAGGTTGTTACGTCCTTTAAGTACTTAGGAGTGTGGATACACGTGGACCCTAAAAGGTACTTGCAGGCGGAGGTTTTTCCCCTTCTTAATCATGTGCAATTGAAGTGCAAAGCCTGGTCCAAGCTATACTTAACAGTTGTGGGCAGAATAAATTTAGTAAAGATGATACTCCTTCCAAAAATTCTGTATGTTCTACATCAATCACCAGTGTATGTTCCTGTTGCTTTTTTCAAAAAACTCAAAACTCACCTTCTCTCCTTTATTTGGAACTGTAAAAGAGCCCGGGTTAAGTATTCCTTGTTAATTAATCCAAATGGTATGGGCGGCCTTGCTTTGCCCTCTATGCAGCATTATTATTTTGCAGCTCAATTGCAACATGTTGCCTCTTGGTTTTGCACTTCTAATTTGTACAATCCTGAAGCGCTAGGTTACACTGTTAACCCTTCATTAGACAATGTGGCATTGGACCTCCTTAGGGAAGTCATACCCCTACAGTCTCACCGCAATACTATACTGACTCAAGCCATGAGAGTGTGGAAGAGAATAGGTGGCTTATACAGTTCTACGTCCTACGATTTTCATACCCCCATTTGGGATAATCCAAACCTTTCGGAGTTCATTTCCATTCCAGACCAGACCTTCTGGCAAAAGAATGGGGTTGTATTCCTGGGTCAAATTGTTTCAAAACAAAGCATTATCTCCTTCCCCTCGCTAGTAGATAGGTTTCCTGCATTTACCCCTCATAATTTTCGTTATGTACAACTTGTGCATGCATTCCGTGCTCAGTTTAAAGGCAACAAGGTTGATATTCAGCCACACCCAATCTTACAATTAATTGAGCGAGGCCCCCAAAAACATCTGATAGGGGACATTTACAAGGAGCTGGTAGAGAGTAATGCACTTGACAGAACGCTTGACTCTAAGAATAGATGGGAAACTGCTGGTCTCTCTTTGAGTGAAGAGGACTGGGATGATGCACTGGAGGCGGTTAAAAGGGTTTCTTTATGTGTGAAGGATCGTGCCACTCAACTTTACATTCTTCATCAAACTTACTTACTACCTAAGCAAGTTGCCAAATACAATCCTAACGCTCAAGATGTATGCCCTAAATGTGCTATACCCTCCCCCTCCTTCCTTCATCTTATTTGGAGCTGTCCACAGGTTGATTCCTTTTGGAAGCAAGTCATCAGTTTCCTCCATGACAAAATGGGTTGTCCTGTAACCTTTGACCCAGTACTATGTGTACTTGGAGTAATACGAGATGAGGATTTAAGAGCTGCCACCAAAACCTTTATTAGAGAGACGTTATTTGCCGCCAGGCAAGAAATCGCCCTGCACTGGCTATCGCCAAACTCACCCCAACTTGCTTGCTGGATCAAACGCCTTGACAATGGTATCGCCTTTAAGAAACTTGCCTACACTCACAGGGAACGGTTACAACAATTCCATTTAGTGTGGCATAAATGGATTGACCGATAATGTGCCGGTTGCTGAGCGCACTGTTCTTTGGTGCGTTCTGCACTGGTCTCTTTATACTTCTGTGCCCCCTTCTTAATATTCTTAATTGTTGAATACCAGACCACGTAATTAATAATGGAGGCACACTCTATATTTGTGTTAAATACCCCACCAATATTTACTCCTGTATGATATTATATGAAGGATCTCTGACACTAATGTTAAATGTCTCTCATATTTACTTACAAAGATTAATATGTTTACTTAGCTATTTATTGCACTGTACAGTTGTTTTGTAACCCCCGACATGTTATCCTTTTCATGCTGTTTTGCTCAATGTAGTGCCTGTGTACACTTTTCTACTGCTTTTTCAAATAAACTCGTTTTGGTTAAAAAAAAAAAACATGTGGGTATTGGGTGCAGGTACTGGGTATCACATAGGTGCAAATACTTGGTGCCATGCCTGAACTGGGTGCTAACTCTGGGTGGGTGTTGTGTGTCACGTGGGTTCTGAGTGCAGGTACTAGTGCTAGTACTGGTTATGTGAGTGGGTGCCATGTGGAGGCTGTGTGCAGGTGTGAGTAGTGAGTGACATGTCAGAGCTGGGTGCAAGTACTGTGCCATGTAGGTGTGAGTACTGGGTGCCAGCTATAGGGTGAAGGGGTGCAGGTATTGGGTGTCTTGTGGCTGTTTGATGCAAGTACTAAGTGCCATATTGAGGCCGGATGTGAGTATTGGGTCCTGCTTGGTGCAAGTACTGGGTGCTTGCTATAGTGGGGGTTACTGGTTGAGTGTAATGTGGGTGCTGAATATTGGTGGGATTGCTGTGGGTGCAGGGGGTGGGAGATCACTGTGGGTACTGCTATGAATGGCATAGTTGCTGCTAGGGGAGGTCGAGGTCAGTGTGGTTGATGGGGAAGGGTAGGTCACTGTGGGTGCTGGGGGGAGAAGTAATTGTGGGTGCTGTGGAAAGGAGAGGTCAGTATGGGTGCTGGAGGAAAGGGAGGTCACTGTGGGTCCTTTGGGGGAGATCACTGTGGGTCTCGGGAGGTAGAGGTCATTGTGGGTGCTTGGTGGAGGGAGAGGTCACTGTGGGTCCCAGGTGGAGGGAGAGGTCACTGTGGGTCCCAGGTGGAGGGAGAGGTCACTGTGGGTCCCAGGTGGAGGGAGAGGTCACTGTGGGTCCCAGGTGGAGGGAGAGGTCACTGTGGGTCCCAGGTGGAGGGAGAGGTCACTGTGGGTACTGGGTAGGGAGAGGTCAGTATGGGTCCTAGGTAGAGGTCACTGTGAGTGCTAGGGGAGGGAGTGGTCACTGGGTACTAGGTGGAGAGAGAGGTCACTATGGGTGCTGGGGGAGGTAGAGGTCAGTATGGGTCCTAGGTGGAGAGAGAGGTCAGTATGCCACACTAGGATTCCTGTCTGGGCCTCTTCACTTGAAAGTGTCCCAGGTGGGGGTGGAGCTTCTCGCGGGTGGGCGGGGCTTAGCATGGTCGGGGCGGGGCTTATTTTGCGCGGCGAGAGGGGCCTTTTTTAAGATTTTAAAAAGGGGGGTGCCTGGGCAACGGGAGCGCAATAGGGTTGTGTGTGCGGCTGGGCTGGACATGCGATATATATATATATATATATATATATATATATATCGCGACTGGGCTCAACTGGAGGATTTACTGGGCCAGCCAGCACAAGATTGAAGCACTGATGGTCAGAAAAGCGCTCAGAAAGCGTTCACAGTGTATCTTCTATGTCAGTGGCATGACCTCTTCATATACAACTGTCACGAGCAGGAAAAAAGGCTTCACATGCTGATTGTGCTTCATGCAATTGGAACAGACAACGTTACATTATTCATTGCACTAATTGGTTATCAGATAAATGACTTCCTGCATGGTACCTGCTAATAGGGTATTAACTGGAATATCTGCTGCCCAGCTAATAACAAATCCCACAGAGAGAGTGGAGGCTTCCTACTTCCTGGGACTATCAGCTAAGAATGGAAAAATGATTAAATACTGCTGCATGATCAGGGTATGTGAACTCTGACATTGTTTTGCAGATAACTCTCCCGCTAGATTTGTTTCCTGTCATATCTACCAGTGTTGGTCATTTTCCAAGTAAATCCATTAATTTACTATTACCGGTACTTCATCACAGACAGTTACTACCTTCAGTCCATGTCCTACAAACACATCAGAACAGAACAAAAGTCTGGTCTTATCTGCTAAACTACAGCCAGAAAAGGCTCCTTGACATGTCACTCGTACATACCTCCAGAGGCGTAGCTAGGGTTTTCAGCGCCCGGGGACAAAGACTATTAATGCGCCCCCTAAGGTGAAGGGGCGTGGCCAAATGTGGGCATGGTTATGGGTGGAGCCAAATGTACATGGAGGTTAGCAGGCTCACGCTCACCCACCCTCCCTCAGTATGTACCTTCTAGCATGTTCCAAGACAAATTCAGCAATCATGAGCCCCCCCCCCCCCCCCATCAAGACAAATTCCGCAATCATGAGCAAACATGAGGCCCCCAACATGACCAACTCAGCAATCATGAGGCCCCCCAACAAGACAAATTTAGCAATCATGAGGCCCCCAACAAGACAAATTCAGCAATCATAAGGCCCCTAACAAGACAAATTCAGCAATCTTGAGGCCCCCAACAAATCATGAGGCCCCCAACAAGACAAATTCAGCAGTCATGAGGCACATAAATAGACAGCATTTCACATAAATAGGCAGAATGCCCCCTTAATATGGTAGACACCTCTCACCTGGCAGCAGTCCCCCAAAATACACTCAATCTGACAGCAGTGGTTCCCCAAAAATAGGTAGCCCCAGGTCTATAGGTGTCCCCAGAATAGGTGGCCAGAAGTATAGATGTCCCCAGAACAGGTAGCCAGGGGTAGAGATGTCCACAGAACAGGTAGCCAGGGGTATATGTGCCCAGTATATGTTGCCAGGGGTATAATATGTGTCCAGTATATGTAGCCAGGGGTATATGTGCCCAGTATATGTAGTCAGGGTTATATGTGCCCAGTATATGTAGCCAGGGGTATAATATGTGCCCAGTATATGTAGCCAGTGGTATAATATGTGCCCAGTTTATATAGTCAGGGATATATGTGCCCAGTATATGTAGCCAGGGAAATACATGCCCAGTATATATAATCAGGGGTATATATGCCCAGTATATGTAGCCAGGGGTATATATGCCCAGTATATGTAGCCAGGGGTATATATGCCCAGTATATGTAGCCAGGGGTATAATATGTGCCCAGTATATATAGTCAGGGGTATATGTGCCCAGTATATATAGTCCGGGGTATATGTGCCCAGTATATGTAGCCAGGGATATATGTGCCCAGTATATGTAGCCAAGGGTATATGTGCCCAGTATATGTAGCCAGGGGTATATGTGCCCAGTATATATAGTCAGGGGTATATGTGCCCAGTATATCTAGCCAGGGGTATATGTGCCCAGTATATGTAGCCAGGGGTATAATATGTGTCCAGTATATATAGTCAGGGGTATATGTGCCCAGTATATATAGTCAGGGGTATATGTGCCCAGTATATATAGTCAGGGGTATATGCGCCCAGTATATGTAGCCAGGGGTATATGCACCCAGTATATGTAGTTAGGGGTATATGTGCCCAGTATATGTAGGCAGGGGTATATGTGCCCAGAGTAGGTAGCCAGGGGTATATGTGCCCGGTATATGTGCCAAATATATGTAGGCAGGGGTATAGGTGCCCAGAGTAGGTAGCCAGGTGTCCCCCTCCCCAGCAGGAGGGGAGCAGCGCAGTGGAGGGAGAGCTGTGAGCAGCGGTAGGGAAGGGGGGCAATCTCCCACCTCCTTCCCTCACCTTAGGTGCTCTCCCTCCCTCGCTCTCCCCTCCATTACTGTCCGGGTGGCTGACAGCGGCGGGCGGAACTTACCTCGTCTCGTCGCAGCGCCGGATGGATCTGCCGCTGCTCTGGTCTGGTCCAGACCAGAGCAGCGGCTGCGGGACCCGAACTTCCGGCCGGCGCTGGAGCGAGACGGAGGCGAGTTCCGCCCGCCGCTGCCAGCCAAGAGCCACCCGGACAGTAATGGAGAGAGAGCGAGGGAGGGAGAGCACCCAAGAAAAAAAAAAAAAAAACCCGCAGCTCAGCTAGGCGGAGGGCGCCCTTGGGGACCCGGCGCCCCGGAGCACTTGTCCTACCCCGACCCCCTCTAGCTCCGTGCCTGCATACCTCCCAACTATTTGAGATAAGAAAGAGGGACACAAGCCACACCCCTGCTACACCCCTAATCACAACCATAAAGCTTTCATAAGAAAAATGAGTTGTTTTATAATTCAAACCACACTAGTTCTTTCGATCCTATATGTAGCCAGGAATAGGTACCCTCAGTATCAGTAAAGGTAGCCAGAAATAGGTGCCCAACTATAGGTAGCCAGGAATAGGTACCCCCCTGTATACATTAGGTAGCCAGAAATAAGTGCCCCCCAGTATAGGTAGCCAGCTATAGGTTCCTCAGTCCAGGTAGCCAGCTATATGTTCCCCCAGTATAGGTAGCCAGGAATAGGTGCCCCCAGTATACGTACATATGAACAGGTGCATCCAGTATAGGTCGCCAGAAATTGATGCCCCCAGAATAGGTAGCCAGCTATAGGTGCCCCCACTATGGGTAGCCAAGAATTGGTGCCCCCAGTATAGGTAACCAGAAATAGGTGCCCCCAGTATAGGTAGCCAGGAATAGGTAGCCAGGCGGAGGGGGAACGTAGCGGCAGGCACACAAGCAGTGGCCATCAGATACTTACATTGATAGGATCCATGCACCGCATGTACTTATTCCTTCCCGATCCTGCGGTCCATCTCACAGTAACAGCACCCCCTAGGGGGAGCGGTTACTATGGGATGGAACACAGGAACAGGAAGTAAGTAGTACATGCAGCGCAGGATCTCGGCAATGTGAGTATCTGATGTCCTTCTCAGCCACTGCTTGTGCGCCCGCTGCCCCCCATGCAGCACATGGTTAGGACAAGCGGGGCCCCCCCAGGCCCTGTCACACGTGACCGTGGTCCCTACACCACTGGTTTCTTGCCTTGGAGACCGTTCCTTGGGCTTGATTTATTGCGCGCAATCGTGAATTTCGCGTGAAAATTATATTTTTTTACGATGGCGAAAGTGCCGCGATGACGTGAGCCATTTAACTCACGTCTGAGTAGCCCGCCCCCAACACTGATCCTGCAGTGAACAAGAGCCAGAGGTGTTAAACGCGGGGATCCTCCAGCCTGGCGCCCACCTGGCTGCTGATAGCCATATCTCAACTCCCCAAGTGAAAGGGTTTTAACAACCCTAATGCCAGTCTCCCTCCCCTTCTCAGTGTTGCCAACTCATCCCTTTAATTACTGACACATCTAAGTTATACAGGTTCTGGGGCTATTTGCACATAACCAGTGCATTAACTGCATCTAAATAGCCACAAACCCTGTATAATTCATATGTGTCAGTAATTAAAGGGATGAGTTGGCAACCCTGCCCCTTCTCCTGAAATTAACTAATGTGCATGTTCCAGGCTTAAGCACGCCCTGCAAGTTCACATACAGCACTGCAGAAAATCATATATACTGTTCACACCAGTCCGGTCCTCTGCATTAGCGGTACCTGAGTGTTGGGACACTATTCTCTTGTACCAATATAATGATATTCATATTTGTGCTGATTGTAGGAGGGGCCAACTTCACAAAGCTCAAAATGGATTTATCTTCCACAAAACTCTGGGTAGAACAACATTCATTGTTTGTTTGCTATGGATTTTATTATTTATAACGCTGCACATCTTCTGGCAGGAACAGAAACAGTTAACATTGGAGACTAGGGATAATCAATGATATGCAGATATTTCTGAGTTTATGCAAACGTCTGTAAATTTGTGTGCAAATATATGCAGCTTGAAAATGGACCAATCAAATCCCACCCAGGTTTAAACTGATTGGTCCAATTTCAAGCTGCATATGTTTGCATAAAATTTACATAAATTTGCACAAACTCAGAAGTATTTGCATATCATTGATCATACCTATTGGGAACCCATGGGCTTGCCGACGTGACCGGTATGTTTAATTATTCATGAGTGTGGCTGGCTTCTGGCTTTTTGTTTCCTCACAGGTGGCTGTTGCTGGGACCCTGGATTAGTCTACTGCTGGAGTGGCAGCATGCATTGGTGGACTGGGCCTGCTGGGCTTTCAAGCCGCCAATCAAGTTCAGAGTAGCAGTATTTAATGCTGGGCATACACGGCGCGATAGTTGTTATCAATCGAGCCGCTGATGGCTCGATTGATAATATTCAACCTGTCCGGTCAACGCGGCGGATCGATTCCGTGCTCGATCCCCGCGGGCGGACAATGGAAGAAACGAGCGGCTGATAAGGAACTGCCCGCGGGGACGAGCGGGAATCGATCCACACGCCCGTGCGGACGAGCGGGGACGCGCTGGCATCGAGCCAGCGGCTCGATCCCGGCGCATAAACGCGCAGTGTATGCCCAGCATAACACCTGGTGTTAGCGGTGCAGATCACCATTCTGCAAAACACCAGCCAAGTTACCTTCCCTCCCTCCCTGTGGGTTTACAACCTTAATGCTTAATTGGGCGTTTGTCTCCATTTCAAAGGACAACTAACCTGAGAGGGATATGAAGGCTGCCATATTTATTTCCTTTTAAACAATACCAGTAATTCACAATTTATACCTTTTCAGAAGAAAATTAGGAATAAAAACGTAACTTTTAATTTATATTGCTAAAATAGATCGAATACAGATACTATTAATAGTGAACAACGTGAAAACAATTGGGTTGGTAGGTATATAGTTGTTAGTCATACGACAACCTATCAATCACCCATTGTAAATTTATTATAGACCCCACACCAAGAACCCTACATGTTTCGTTTCATTAAATTAGAAACTTCGTCAGGAGTAAATAGTAATAAAGTGCCAGAGTGCAAAAAGTGCTGAAATAATAAAGAATTCTCAATATCACAAAGTACACATATTGAAGTAGTAGCTAGTATGGCACCAAAATGGCAGCCATTTTGGTGCCATACTAGCTACTACTTCAATATATACTAGACCCTTGATTGACACATTTTGGCAAGTTACAGGAAAAAAAAAGGTTTAAAAATATATTTTATCACTTTTGCACAGAAATCCTGGGATGATTGAACGCCAGGGAGGTTAAGCAATACCAGTTTTGTGGCTATCCTGCTGATCCTCTGTCGAGTCTGAATCACACACCTGAAACAAGCATACAACATATGCAGTCAAACTCAAAGGACAACTGTAGTGAGAAGAATATGAAGGCTTCCATATGTATTTCCTTTTAAACAATACCAGTTGTCTGGCAATACGTCTGAACTGTTTGGCTTCAGTAGTGTCTGAATGCAGTTAATCTTGTCAGATCTGACAATAATGTCAGAAACACTTGTTATGCTGCATGCTTGTTCAGGGTCTATGGCTTAAAGTATTAGAGACAGAGGATCAGCAGGATAGCCACAAAACTGGTATTGCTTAACCTCCCTCGCGTTCAATCATTCCAGGATTTCTGTGCAAAAGTGATAAAATATATTTTTAAAACTTTTTTTTCCCTGTAACTTGCCAAAATGTGTCAATCAAGGGTCTAGTATACAGTTCAGGAGAGTATTGATGTGTATGCACGTTTATACTGTTCACAGCATGTTTTTATGGACGGATATATCTGTCCATACCGCTAGGGAGGAAGGAAATAAATATGGCAGCATCCATATAACTCTCACTTCAGGTTCCCTTTAAGTCAAACATCGGCACTGCATGCTTGTTCAGGGTCTGTGCCTAAAAAGTATTAGAGGCAGAGGGTCAGCAGGACAATCAGGCAAGGTGCATTGTTTAAATAAATATGGCACTCTCCATGTCCCTCTCAGGTCAGTTGTCCTTTAAAAAAAATGTGTTGCTGTAATGGGAAATGTCACTGGATTGGTGGACATCATTTGTTGGTTTCTAGTTCATGATTCTCTTTGGTGTGATCTTAAGATTCAGGGCCCATTCACACTAGAAGCGCTTTTCTGAGCGCTTTGTGATTGATTAGCGCTTTTTAAAAATCGTTCCCATTCACTTTCATTAAAATCGCTGTAAACGTGGCGTAAAAATCGCTGCAATTTTCGCATACTAGGTTGCAAAATTGTGTCGATTTTTACCGCGATTTTGATGAAAGTGAATGGGAGCGATTTTTAAAAAGCGCTAAACAATCACAAAGCGCTCAGAAAAGCCCTTCTAGTGTGAATAGGCCCTTCTGATCACTTAGTAAAATGCAATAAAGTGTGGTTTGGGTACACAATTTAACAATTGTTCAAAAACCCAATAAACAAGGTTGCAGCCTTTTTTCTCTGTGTGTTATTTTAATTAGACATTTTGTTTTCTTTTACATCTAGGTTGTCTAGGCCCATTAATTAAATCTACATATTTACTTTCACTTCTTCCTAAACAACTATCCGTTTACTAGCAGAGAAGAGCTACATAACATATTACTCCTGGCTGATGGCTTAACCATTTCAGCCGCGCGGACGTGAACTTCACGTCCGCAGCGGCAAGTGCTAGAGCCGCAGGGACGCGCTAGTCATGTCCCTGCAGTTTGGGTGGTCTGCAGGCGATCGTGCGGGCAGATGCCCGCGATCGCGCTGCTGCTGCTAGCAGGGGAAATTGGCTGCAGGGGACAAAAGTCCCCTGTGCCAATCCGAGCATGTCCGCCGTGAATAAACACTGTTTTTGATCGAAAACAGTGTTTATTCTGTAAATGGAGCCCCGCCGCGATTCCCGCCAACCGATCGTTAAATTTATGAATGGAAACAATGTTTCCATTCATAACCTCCCCGCCGCCGCTGTGATCGGAGGCTTCCGATGGAAGCCTATGTCACTTCCCTGGTTCCAATGTAGTGATACATTGTTTCCCAATTAGCGTACATTGTACGCTAATGGGATTTTTGCTCAGTAGGGACATCTTGTGGCCAAATAGTAAAACTCACCTACTGATTTAGGGGAATAAAAATCAAAGGTTATTTATGACAAGAGGACATAAAATTAATAAATATTGGGCTAAAAATTTGTGATGCATGTAAAACTGAAAAAGTGCACCTTTATTTCCAAATAAAATATTGTCACCATACATTACACTAGGGGTATAATTTTAACGTTTAAATAAAGAAGACAAATGGCCAAATAAAATGTGTGGATTTTAGTTATGGTAGCATTAATTATTTTAAAAGTGTAATGGCTGAAAACTGAAAAATGGATTTTATAAAAAAATTTCTTATTATTCCCATTATAATATTTAGATTAAAATAATTCTTAGCATAATTTACCACCACAACAAAGCCTAATTGCTGGCGGAAAAAAACAAGGTATAGATCATTTCGCTGTGATAATTACTGATGAAGCTATTATGGAATGAAAGGGAGAAGCGCTGAAGTGACAATTCCTCTCGTCCATAAGGTAAAAAATCCCCGCGGGCTGAAATGGTTAAATTGGCTGTGGCAGCCAGTCAGTGTTTATTATTTTTAAACATCCACTGGAGCTTTCAGATTGGTTGTTTTGGACATCAGACACTTTACTGTACACATTGGGCTTATAATTCATGTGCACTTGTTGCGATACAAATGATGGTTGCCCTACAAAAGGCACCTGCCCATTCTTGTTTGCATCATCTGAGTACTTGGCATGAGACTGGCAGTTATAATGGCATGAGCTGCTGGGCAGAGCTAAGAGCATGAGCGTCAGTTATTTTTGACAGTTGACAGTTGACCGTGGAAGAGACTGCAGCAAAAACCTTTCCTGCATCTTTATTTCATATTCTAGCATTTTACTAATAGCATTCCAGCGCCAGTGGACACCTCAGCGATGGAAAAAGGATCAGCGCCCTCTCCTGCTGACAGCACAACATTTGGTATAAAAAATATGGAGGAAGAAGGAAGATCAACCGAGATCATCCAAGAGAAGGAAGCCACCCCTGAGCACAGAATCACATTGGAAAAGGAATACAAGGCCGAGGAGGAATACGAGGAAGATTCGGAAGACGAGGAATTCTACAAAACCCGCAAATGGAGACCGGACCTTTCTACTATTGACAGCGACTCGTTTGGGGAACTCGAAGAGGAATGTAGGTCAAGCAGCAGCCTATCAGATGAAGATACTGCATGGCAAGAGGACCTCCCGTCTGAGGACCCCAGACATCAGGCAGAGGAGCAAGAAGAGGTGGAAGACAAGGCAGAGGAGGAATACAAGGAAGAGGAATACGAGGACCCCAGACAGCAGGCAGAGGAACAAGACACAAATCAGGAGGAGAGAAGAAGAAGCAGAAGAGGAATACACCCAATCAGCTGGCTACAATATATGATCAGGAGACTGCCAACACTGAAATGTCTCTTCTGCTGCTTCCCATGTGGCGCTGCCTCTCAATAGGCAACCATGGATGGGGCATCCTGGACTCCTTCCAAAGAGCAACATTGGACCCCAAACATATTATGGATTTGCCATCTGATGTGTGACAATGTATACACATCTTGGACTCTTTAGACAGAGCGACATTGGACCCCAATACAGGTAAGGATTTGACACTGTACAAGGGGCAACATATGGCTTATGCTGGACTCTTTGATTAGAGCCATGTTGCACCCTTAGACTGATTTGCCACTGTACAAGGGGCAACATATGGCTTATGCTGGACTCTTTGATTAGAGCAATGTTGCACCCTTAGACCTATTTGCCATTGTACAAGGGACAACATATGGCTTATGCTGGACTACTTGATTAGAGCCATTTTGCACCCTTAGACTGATTTGCCACTGTACAAGGGAAAACATATGGCTTATGCTGTACTCTTTGATTAGAGCCATGTTGCACCCTTAGACTGATTTGCCACTGTACAAGGGACAACATATGGCTTATGCTGGACTCTTTGATTAGAGCCATGTTGCACCCTTAGACCTATTTGCCACTGTACAAGGGACAACATATGGCTTATGCTGGACTCTTTGATTAGAGCCATGTTGCACCCTTAGACGTATTTGCCACTGTACAAAGGGCAACATATGGCTTATGCTGGACTCTTTGATTAGAGCAATGTTGCACCCTTAGACTGATTTGCCACTGTACAAGGGGCAACATATGGCTTATGCTGGACCATTTGATTAGAGCCATGTTGCACCCTTAGACTATGGATTTGCCACTAAAGAAGGATCAGTGTATGGCTATTGCTGGACTCATATTGTGAGCAACATTGATCCTAGACTACAACATATTTTTGGAAACATAAGGCGTACATCAATTCATTTTTCAGGAGAAACAGAAGACAGGCACCATCTACCAAGTGTAGCTTTTATTGCACCACTTGTGTTGGTAAGTTGTAAGATACAGAAAGGTAACAAACCAATACACACAATTGTGTATAGATTAGAAAACAGTTTTAAGTGAACCACATATGAAAGAGGAGGTGACTGCGGGGCACTAGAAGGAGCGAACGGCGGCTGTCACATCTGCGAAGATGCTTGGTCGTCGTGTAAACCACCACCACCCCCCCCCCCTGCCTGTGGTGTGAGTGCAGAAGGCTAACCTGTCCACTGGAGCAACTCCCGGCCTCCTCCTGTGTCCAGTGTTACTGTGAGTGCCTATACCACGTGAAAACCAGGGGGGGGGGGGGACAGAAAACTTGGGGGTGGCCCGGCAAGCGGTGGTGTTATGATGATTCGCGGTGCAGTGTGTGGACAGGCAATAGATTCCTCTCTGTGACATTGTATTGGAAGTGTAAAAAACAAACAAAATCCCTGTAGGTGCACCACAATCACCCCCACAGGTACTAGTATATACTCAGGGATATAGTGAAAAACGCAGGAACCAACAATTGGAACTAAAAAATGTACTATTTATTTTAATATTCCCAAAAAGTACAACACTTTGTATACGATATATTCAATCATGTGGTAAAGTACATGTAATTGGTAGAGAAGGCAACAACATCGATTTGTTTTGGGTCCACGACCCTTTTTCAGGCCTTTCTACATACAATGAATATCTAAAAAGTGTAAAATGCAATACAATTAAAAATTGCAGTAAAATATTACAATATAAGGAGGTTATAATAACAAGATCACAACCGAAGAAAAAAAAAAAACAGAGAACATGTAAACAGAGTGAAAAACCACACGCAGATAGCGTGAAATGGAAAACACAGAGGATGAAGTGCAGTGAATAAAAAGGGAATGTCACCACATGGTGTAATCCAGAGAGAACAGGAAAAAATTGTACCTGCACAATCTAAATGCACAGTAGCATCTCATCTGGACAACAATTAAACCAGAATAGACCACCTGCACAAATCAATACAGGAATCAATAATGAAAGTAACTAATCATTAATAAAGGATAGCTAATATCAGCTTGCAAGAAGTATTAATGCTAAAGCTGACAAATAACTAAATTAATAAATGCCCAAAATCAAAAAGCCAAAGCCAGTTCAATCAAAAAATGAGGGGAACCGATAATAACTAAAGCAATCAATTTAATACCAAACTAAAGAAATAGTCTTAAGTCCAAAAAGTTGCAATCAAATACACAAAAAGAAAATGTCTTACAAACAGAGGTTTAGTAACAAAACTGCATGGGAGCAGGACATCCAAACCGGGTGGTGACTGCTCAGTAAATGAGCTGGGTTTAAATACCTTACAGGAGGGGGGTACTGCACAAGCTAATCCTCAGCTGTGCACAATCCAAATGAATATGCTGACCAATGGCATATGAAGAAAACCAGCATAGGAAACGATGTACATTGTAAAGCGCCGGCCGCCACATCACTTCCTGTATCGGAACCACCATGGAAAGCAAATACGTATGCATCACTTCCTCCGCAACCAATTGACAAGTGTATGGGAACCTTTAAAGACAGATTTCTGTCTGTGTTGATTGCAGTGGGCAGGGAGGCTAGTTGGGTGTGTTGCCACTATGCGCATTGCTTGGTGCTATAAAGGCTGATGTAAAGGATTACATTATCCTAAAGGTGGCCATACACTAATAGATGAAAACAGATTTGACCAGGAGATCGTTCTTTTTTCCGATCAAATCAGATCTAAGAGGGATCAAATTCTTCCATACACTGTAGGCACTCATGTTAATAGCAGGCTATTAATAGAAATAAAATATTGCACGCTGGGGCCAGAAGATATACAAATTGCGGCTATAAAAGGCCACAGTTTGCATAGCGGGCAGCCCCAACACCCCCTATTTTATCAGGCTCCCCGACTCCCATTTATAGCCTCTATTAACGTGTTCTCGGTATCGGCATTGTGATCTTTGGGGACAAGGGTGGGGTGGGGGGCCGCCAAAGTCTGGCTCCGCTCAGGGCATTGTGAAACCTAAGGCCAGCCCTGGCTCCTGCCATATTCTCTACTGACTGTGAATATCTGCAGTGACTGTCACCTCCTGCATCCTCTCACATGTTCTCCAGCTTGTACCATCTACAGCAGCTCCAGCCCTCTCATGCAGCTCCTAGCTCCTCCTCCTTCTCATCCATTGTGGTTCATTTCAAGCAGCTCTGATCATCATCTGCAACCACCATCTCCAGCTCCTACCATCTCCTGCAGCTGATAATCCCTGCAGCTCCTGTCTTCTCTTGGATGTCATCCCCTGCAGTGTACACCTCCTTCAACTAATCTCCTGCAGTGACTGTCATCCCCTGCAGTGACACCTCCTTCAACTAATCTCCTGCAGTGACTGTCATCCCCTGCAGTGTACGCCTCCTTCAACTAATCTCCTGCAGTGACTGTCATCCCCTGCAGTGTACGCCTCCTTCAACTAATCTCCTGCAGTGACTGTCATCCCCTGCAGTGTACGCCTCCTTCAACTAATCTCCTGCAGTGACTGTCATCCCCTGCAGTGTACGCCTCCTTCAACTAATCTCCTGCAGTGACTGTCATCCACTGCAGTGAACGTCACCTTGAGGCTGGTTTCACACTAGAAATCAGTGTTGCACCGTCAAAAACAGGCCTTCAGGGAACACCACGCTATTGCGCGGTGTTCCCTGTCTGGCCACAGTCCAAGCAGGAAATTACGCGTGTCACTTCCTGCTTCAGGTGTACAGAAGTGTATTGCTAAAATATGCTTCCGCGCAAGCGCCGTTGCGTCGGTGAATTTTTTTTTAAAAACTATGCATCGCTATAGACTAACATGACTTCCGGGCCGAGGCATCGCTAACGTAGTTTTGGACCTGCACCAGGGATGTGGTGGAAAAGTCATTTCCGCCATGCTGTAAAGTTGCAGTATGAAAGTCTCCAAAGACTTTCATTGTCTGACGGTGGGGTGCGGTAAAAATACCGCACCACCCCGGTGTGGAAGGGCTCTCAATTATATGTACCCGCCTGACTAAAGTGGCCAATAACGACTTCGTAAGCCAATAGTCAGGCGCGTGTACAGCAGCCACGACCCCCAAGTGATCCGCCAGGCGGATCAACTCACCCCCGCGACAGCCAATTGCGTTAATTGCGCCCTCCCACTGCGTGACATTACGCATGCGCTGCTCCATCCTCCCTCCACCCCCCCCCCCACATAGAAACAGAACGCGTTGTCAACTACATAGTTGACACGCGTCTGTACAGCAATGTCGCCCTAGGGCAGTGATGGCAAACCTTACAGAGGCCGAGTGCCCAAACTGCGACCCAAAATCGATTTATTTATCACTGAGTGACGGGGGGGGGGGGTAGTTGCGGGGCACGCAGTGGAAAAATGGGCGTGGCCATGACATTGTATGGGCGGAGCTAACGTAATGATGTAACAGCGAGGCATAAGAAAGCAGTGTTTCCGTCGTGATGTGGTGAAACGAGGATTATGCGAATGGGTGTGCAGAAACTGTGTGATGCTATTAGTATACCGTAACCCCAAAGCAGCAAATATAGCCAACTATGACCATTAAATAATAAATGCAGCAACAGTTACCCCAGACACCAGGAAATAAACGCAATGTGGATCAGCATTTCAGCAGTAAATAACGCAATGTGGACAACATTTCAGCAGTATATAACACAATGTGGATCAGCATTTCAGCAGAAAATTACGCAATGTGGACAACATTTCAGCAGTAAATAACGCAATGTGGATCAGCATTTCAGCAGTAAATAACGCAATGTGGATCAGCATTTCAGCAGTAAATAACGCAATGTGGACACATGTCAGTGGTAAATAACGCAATGTGGACACGTCATCAGTAAATAACGCAAAGTGGACACAGGTCAGCAGTAAATAACGCAATGTGGACACAGGTCAGCAGTAAATAAACGCAATGTGGACACAGGTCAGCAGAAAATAATGCAATGTGGACACAGGTCAGCAATAAATAACACAGTGTGGGTACATGTCAGCAGAAAATAACACAATGTGGACACCGGTCAGCAGAAAATAACACATTGTGGATACAGGTCAGCAGAAAATAACGCAATGTGGACGCAGGTCAGCAGTAAATAACGCAATGTGGACAACATTTCACAAGCAAAAAAAAATAATTTACTCACCTGACAGAAGTCTTCTGTCCCGGCGGCGGCGCGCAGCTCCACGATTACCAGCCAGCCGAAAGTCCCGTGCTGACGTCGGCACCCCTGTGAGCAGAGCGGGGAGGGGCTGGGGGCAGAGCTTCGGCTCTGCTTGTTCGCTGAAGAGAATCGGCTCTTCGCGAACAACTCATCACTACTGCGGCGGCGGGGGTTATGGGATCAGTGGTGGTAGTGGACACCGCACGCGTGCCCACAGAGACGGCTCCGTGTGCCGCCTTGGGCACGCGTGCCATAGGTTCGCCAAAACACTGCCCTAGGGGATCGGGTCCCGATCCCCGACATTCAACATAAAATCCATAGGTGTATGAGCACCTTAACAACCCACCCCATAGACTGTAGCATAGGGCTAACCACATAGATGAGATTAGGATTAGATTAGGCCTATCAACGCGCGTGCGCACACACAACTTTAGAACAGGGCATATTGGTGGTCGCCACCAATCAGAGCAGGAGATATAGGGTTAGAGTAGGGCACACATACCGCAGACCTGGATCCAGCAGTAGCGTAGGGTTATTAGGGTGACTAGCACCAATTAGAGTAGGCTAGCATAGTGTAGTGTAGGACCCGTCCGAAAAGAGTCTACCGTGACGTGGTGGGCGGGCTTAAAATCCTACTGCTCAAAAGGTTTTACTTTTGCCAGTTGGATTAACCAAAAGACTCTTAATGCTTGAATCACCAACCATCATTACCCTGAAGCACCAATTCACAATTTCACCGCAGTCAGCAGTCTGGCTCAGTCGCTCATACGCAGAAGAGCCCAACTGACGCGACTGAGCCAGTTACCAGGTCTGAGTGTGGTCAAACGGAGGAACTCAGGAGGACGGAGAGGGATGCAGCGGTGCTCGTGGGGCTGGAGGAAGCCCCAGGTAAGTGTAAAATCTTTCTTATTTCTGTCCTCAGGTACACTTTAAAGCATATAGGATCCCTGGAAAAATGGCATCTGGAAATTGAATGGTGAGCATCTTGCTGTGGAGCCTCTCATAATAAATAATAAATAATAAAGTCAATTAAACAATAATTACAATTAATAAAAACCAGATGTAGGCTTGTAGTTCACTTTTAGGGCTCATTCACACTGCATGCATTTTCTCTGCATTTTACTACATTGCAGAAACAAATAAGAACCGGTAGTCCATTTTATTCAACGGGCTCTTTCATATTCAATGCATTTTTATGTTCACCAAAAAATAATAATAATAATAATAATAATAATAAAGCGGCAGCATGCTGTGTTCTGTCACATGCACCTTTTTGTATCAAATGTGTTTGATCTGGCTATGTATAATGCATGCCGTGAGTTGGACACCACATAGTAGAATGTGTAAAGTGTGAGGGTTGGTGCACACCAAGAGCGCTTTTAAAAGCGCTAGTGCTTCGAAAAGTGCTTGGCCTATGTTTTTGAATGGGATGGATCACACCAGAGCAATGTGATTTTTTTTTTCCCCAAACGCGGGTCCTGCAGCATTTTTGAGGAGATTATGCCTCAATGTAAAGTATAGGAAAAGTGGAAAATCGCTCCAAAAAGCACTGAACAGAGCCATTTTCCTAGCTTTTTTTTTTTTTAAGTTTGCAAAGGCTGTTCACGTCCAGGTCAAAGTGTACAAAAAGTACAAAAAGTATAAAATTGCTCTTGTCCCGCGAAGCCGTCTCGAAGAAACCAGATCGCTCGATTTCCGGCGCCTGGCCCTGCCTCCCCTTACTCCACGGACAAAAACGCACGGCTATTTACTGCAGTTAGGCTTTGTTCACATCTAAAATCAAAAATCGCTGACGCCAGTGATTTTTGATTTTGTGAGTGATTTTTTTTTCCCTCTCCCGGGGCCTACCTGTGCGTTTCGATTTTTGTAAAGCGCATTTCTAAGCGCATTTGCAGAGCGATTTGTTTGTTCACTTCCTGACGCAGGTCAGGAAGTGCACTCTTTGACCCGGAAAATAATATATACAATGTATTTATTCTTAAAAGCGCTATACCAAGTGCTTATTCCCTTCAGGCTGCATTCCCAGTGGGACGTTGCGTTGTAATGTGACGTTAAAGTCACAATGCATATGTACAGTATGTACAGTAAAGCATACAGGCAATGAAATGTATGCTTTCCTGTAACTGGTAACATGTGCGTTTAGAGATAACACACTGCAAGCAGCGAGTTACCATAACGATACACGGTACAATGCGACACTAATGTCGCACTGTGAACGTCCCATAGGATTAGCATTGCAGTGCGGTAAGCTGCATTCTAAGTGCTTATAAACGCAGCAAATGAGGGACAAGAATGACAAGCTGTGAAAAGCAAAAATATTATTCCAATGCAAATTTGAAGTGACCCCCCCCCCCCCCCAAAAAAAAAAACAAAAAACAAAAAAAAAACCCCAGTGCCAATCAAAGTCAACAGCTGATGAACAATTAGCTGGCCGCTGGTTAATTATCCAGCAAGCACCTAGAAGCTTTGGGGTCCATTCACACTGTGCATTTTGTGATACAATCGCTATGCAAAGGTACTGAATAGTTCCCTAACGAATTAGACGTGCAGTGCAACCATTCAGTGAAGCATACAGTACAATGAAAGTACAATGCCACTGTAAACGCACACGACACTGTGCGTTACTCCAACAGGACCCGCCGTACAGCACCCTATATGAACGTACCATAGAAATATCATTTCATCATGTTGTGATGCGATGATATTGTGCGTTGGGAGAGAATGCAATGGATTCAGTGTGAAAGAAGCCTCAATGGAAACCTGAGCGCCCCCACCCCCAAAAAAAAAAATCTAAAAAAAAAAAAAAATCACAGCATTTATATGTACCTGGGGCCACCTCCAGTCCCTTTTAGGCCATGGGCTCCCTCCCCATTCTCCCTGGCCATTTCCATCCTCTGCTGGCCGGCTAGATAAATCCTTCAGTCACGATCTACTGTGCACGCGCAGCCCCAGGGCCGTGCAGAGGGACATTAAGTGGAGGGTGCTCAAATTAAAAAAAAGGGGCCTGGCAATGCCTTCCCCTGCATGCCCCCCCCCCCGCATTGTTTCTGGCTAGGGGGGTATTGATTGTCATGCTGCTGAATGCAGATGATGGGTGCCATGTGGGTTCTGGGTGTAAGTACTGAGTGTCATGTGGGTTCTGGCTATGGTTGGGTATCGAGTGTCATGCGGGTGTTGATTGCAAACACTTAGTGCCATGTAAGATCTGGGCGCATGTACTGGATGTCATGTGGGTGCAGGTACCGAGTGTGACATGGGTGAGAATACTTGGTGCCATGCCTGTACTGGGTGCTGACTATGGGTGGGCTTTGGGCATCACATGGGTTTTGAATGCAGGTACTTTGGGTGCGGGTACGGGTTAAGTGGATACTTGGTGCAGATAGTGGGTGCCATGTGGAAGCTGTGTGCAGGTGTGAGTACAGGGTGCAATTTTAGGCCTGGGTGCAAATACTTGGTGTCATGTGAGTGTGAGATCTGGGTGCCAGCTATGAGGGGAAGGGGTGGCTGATGGGAAAAGTAGAGGTCAGTGTGGGTGCTGCAGGAAGGGGCAGGGTCATGCAGAGGAACCTCAAGGGTGTGGTGCTCAAATTTGAAATCGTAAATCGTGCTAAATTGTGTATGTAATGCCCCCTCTCCAGAAAGCATAAGGCAGTCTTAACCCCCCCCCCCCACACACACACACACACACACCCACACCTTTATAGCAGTATCAGGTAGACTTTGTGTCTCCAACCAACTCTTTTGGTGCTACCACCCTCAAATCAGCAGTGATAGGTGCCCACTGTTAGTGGGTTAGAGTGGGCACAGTGGAGCCCACTGTGGAGGCACAGACTCACCTTTCATTACTGGGACCTCTGTCCCTCTTGATCAGCATCCAAGCTTTTCAGGCAAAGGAGTGGTTACCAATATGCAGTGGTTGCTAAGCATTAGTAGATGCAAAACTGCAGTAAGTGCCAAGGTGCAGTGGGTGCCCAGATGCAGTAATGGTAAGACACAAAGGTTCACTTTGTGCTAAGTTGCAGTGGGTGCCGAGATGCCAAAGTAAAGTCTGTGTCAAGCTGCTTTGGGTACCAAGGTCCAGTTTGTATTGGGTGTTTATTTGCAATGGGTGCTATGCAGTATTGGGTGCTGAATGAGTAGCAGATTGTGATAAACAATAGTGGGTGCCATGTGAGTGCTAATTGGTACAGGGAGCCATGTGAGTGTTGGACATGAGTGAGTAGGGAGTGCCATGTGTGGTCTGGATGTGTGCCATGGGAGAGTATTGTGTCTCATATGGGTTCGGACCAAGGATGGGTACTGGGTGCTATTTGGGTGCTGGCCATGGACAGGTACTAGGTGCATATAATGGCTTTGGAACTTGGTGCTGTGTGAGTACTGTGCCATGTGGTTGTTGATTATGGCGGTATGTGGGTCTTAGGTGCAAATACTGAGTGCCAAGTGGGTACTGGGAGTGAGTACATGACGACATATGGGTGATGGGTGCTGGCTAGTGGGGTATTTGTTGTCATGTGGGTGCTAAAGGCAGATGTTGGGTGCCATGTGGGTTCTGGGTGCTGGCACAGGGTGTCATGTGGATTCGGCTGTGTGGGTGTGTATCAACCATCATGTAGGTGTTGATTGCAGGTACTCAGTCCCTTTTGGGTACACACGTACTGGATGTCATATGTGAGTGCTTGCTGTGGGTGCTGGGCACCAAGTGGAGGCTTAGTGCAACTGGAACTACTGCAGATGAAACATGTGGGTATTCTACAGGCATCCCATTTAAATAAAGGTAATAGAATAGTGGCCTCCCTCGACATGGCAAAGGCCTTTGATACAGTGCAGTGGCCCTATCTTCAGGCAGTCCTTGCCAGGTTTGGATTCGGGGACAATTTCTGTAGGTGGGTCCAAATTTTATACAATATGCCTAGAGCTCGGGTGGGCACTAATGGGTGGATATCCAGTCCGTTTACTTTGGGTCGTGGAACTAGGCAGGGGTGCCCGCTCTCTCCGCTTCTATATGCCTTAGCAGTTGAGCCCTTGGCATGTCGCATTAGGGCACACCCCTTAATTCGTGGCCTCCGTACTATGCACACTGAAGAGAAAATTGGCCTCTACGCCGATGACACTGTTTTGTACGTGGAGGATCCTGATGTCTCCCTGGCGACAGCATTAAGCACGATAGAGGAATCTGGTTATTACTCAGGCCTCAAATTGAATAAATCTAAGTCGGTTCTGCTATATATTGATTCCCCTCCAGATGGGTCACCTCGGTCCTCAAATCTCTTGCAGGTTGTTACGTCCTTTAAGTACTTAGGAGTGTGGATACACGTGGACCCTAAAATGTACTTGCAGGCGGAGGTTTTTCCCCTTCTTAATCATGTGCAATCGAAGTGCAAAGCCTGGTCCAAGCTATACTTAACAGTTGTGGGCAGAATAAATTTAGTAAAGATGATACTCCTTCCAAAAATTCTGTATGTTCTACATCAATCACCAGTGTATGTTCCTGTTGCTTTTTTCAAAAAACTCAAAACTCACCTTCTCTCCTTTATTTGGAACTGTAAAAGAGCCCGGGTTAAGTATTCCTTGTTAATTAATCCAAATGGTATGGGCGGCCTTGCTTTGCCCTCTATGCAGCATTATTATTTTGCAGCTCAATTGCAACATGTTGCCTCTTGGTTTTGCACTTCTAATTTGTACAATCCTGAAGCGCTAGGTTACACTGTTAACCCTTCATTAGACAATGTGGCATTGGACCTCCTTAGGGAAGTCATACCCCTACAGTCTCACCGCAATACTATACTGACTCAAACCATGAGAGTGTGGAAGAGAATAGGTGGCTTATACAGTTCTACGTCCTACGATTTTCATACCCCCATTTGGGATAATCCAAACCTTTCGGAGTTCATTTCCATTCCAGACCAGACCTTCTGGCAAAAGAATGGGGTTGTATTCCTGGGTCAAATTGTTTCAAAACAAAGCATTATCTCCTTCCCCTCGCTAGTAGATAGGTTTCCTGCATTTACCCCTCATCATTTTCGTTATGTACAACTTGTGCATGCATTCCGTGCTCAGTTTAAAGGCAACAAGGTTGATATTCAGCCACACCCAATCTTACAATTAATTGAGCGAGGCCCCCAAAAACATCTGATAGGGGACATTTACAAGGAGCTGGTAGAGAGTAATGCACTTGACAGAACGCTTGACTCTAAGAATAGATGGGAAACTGCTGGTCTCTCTTTGAGTGAAGAGGACTGGGATGATGCACTGGAGGCGGTTAAAAGGGTTTCTTTATGTGTGAAGGATCGTGCCACTCAACTTTACATTCTTCATCAAACTTACTTACTACCTAAGCAAGTTGCCAAATACAATCCTAACGCTCAAGATGTATGCCCTAAATGTGCTATACCCTCCCCCTCCTTCCTTCATCTTATTTGGAGCTGTCCACAGGTTGATTCCTTTTGGAAGCAAGTCATCAGTTTCCTCCATGACAAAATGGGTTGTCCTGTAACCTTTGACCCAGTACTATGTGTACTTGGAGTAATACGAGATGAGGATTTAAGAGCTGCCACCAAAACCTTTATTAGAGAGACGTTATTTGCCGCCAGGCAAGAAATCGCCCTGCACTGGCTATCGCCAAACTCACCCCAACTTGCTTGCTGGATCAAACGCCTTGACAATGGTATCGCCTTTAAGAAACTTGCCTACACTCACAGGGAACGGTTACAACAATTCCATTTAGTGTGGGATAAATGGATTGACCGATAATGTGCCGGTTGCTGAGCGCACTGTTCTTTGGTGCGTTCTGCACTGGTCTCTTTATACTTCTGTGCCCCCTTCTTAATATTCTTAATTGTTGAATACCAGACCACGTAATTAATAATGGAGGCACACTCTATATTTGTGTTAAATACCCCACCAATATTTACTCCTGTATGATATTATATGAAGGATCTCTGACACTAATGTTAAATGTCTCTCATATTTACTTACAAAGATTAATATGTTTACTTAGCTATTTATTGCACTGTACAGTTGTTTTGTAACCCCCGACATGTTATCCTTTTCATGCTGTTTTGCTCAATGTAGTGCCTGTGTACACTTTTCTACTGCTTTTTCAAATAAACTCGTTTTGGTTAAAAAAAAACAACATGTGGGTATTGGGTGCAGGTACTGGGTATCACATAGGTGCAAATACTTGGTGCCATGCCTGAACTGGGTGCTAACTCTGGGTGGGTGTTGTGTGTCACGTGGGTTCTGAGTGCAGGTACTAGTGCTAGTACTGGTTATGTGAGTGGGTGCCATGTGGAGGCTGTGTGCAGGTGTGAGTAGTGAGTGACATGTCAGAGCTGGGTGCAAGTACTGTGCCATGTAGGTGTGAGTACTGGGTGCCAGCTATAGGGTGAAGGGGTGCAGGTATTGGGTGTCTTGTGGCTGTTTGATGCAAGTACTAAGTGCCATATTGAGGCCGGATGTGAGTATTGGGTCCTGCTTGGTGCAAGTACTGGGTGCTTGCTATAGTGGGGGTTACTGGTTGAGTGTAATGTGGGTGCTGAATATTGGTGGGATTGCTGTGGGTGCAGGGGGTGGGAGATCACTGTGGGTACTGCTATGAATGGCATAGTTGCTGCTAGGGGAGGTCGAGGTCAGTGTGGTTGATGGGGAAGGGTAGGTCACTGTGGGTGCTGGGGGGAGAAGTAATTGTGGGTGCTGTGGAAAGGAGAGGTCAGTATGGGTGCTGGAGGAAAGGGAGGTCACTGTGGGTCCTTTGGGGGAGATCACTGTGGGTCTCGGGAGGTAGAGGTCATTGTGGGTGCTAGTTCGAGGGAGAGGTCACTGTGGGTCCCAGGTGGAGGGAGAGGTCACTGTGGGTCCCAGGTGGAGGGAGAGGTCACTGTGGGTCCCAGGTGGAGGGAGAGGTCACTGTGGGTCCCAGGTGGAGGGAGAGGTCACTGTGGGTCCCAGGTGGAGGGAGAGGTCACTGTGGGTACTGGGTAGGGAGAGGTCAGTATGGGTCCTAGGTAGAGGTCACTGTGAGTGCTAGGGGAGGGAGTGGTCACTGGGTACTAGGTGGAGAGAGAGGTCACTATGGGTGCTGGGGGAGGTAGAGGTCAGTATGGGTCCTAGGTGGAGAGAGAGGTCAGTATGCCACACTAGGATTCCTGTCTGGGCCTCTTCACTTGAAAGTGTCCCAGGTGGGGGTGGAGCTTCTCGCGGGTGGGCGGGGCTTAGCATGGTCGGGGCGGGGCTTATTTTGCGCGGCGAGAGGGGCCTTTTTTAAGATTTTAAAAAGGGGGGTGCCTGGGCAACGGGAGCGCAATAGGGTTGTGTGTGCGGCTGGGCTGGACATGCGATCTATATATATATATATATATATATATATATCGCGACTGGGCTCAACTGGAGGATTTACTGGGCCGGCCAGCACAAGATTGAAGCACTGATGGTCAGAAAAGCGCTCAGAAAGCGTTCACAGTGTATCTTCTATGTCAGTGGCATGACCTCTTCATATACAACTGTCACGAGCAGGAAAAAAGGCTTCACATGCTGATTGTGCTTCATGCAATTGGAACAGACAACGTTACATTATTCATTGCACTAATTGGTTATCAGATAAATGACTTCCTGCATGGTACCTGCTAATAGGGTATTAACTGGAATATCTGCTGCCCAGCTAATAACAAATCCCACAGAGAGAGTGGAGGCTTCCTACTTCCTGGGACTATCAGCTAAGAATGGAAAAATGATTAAATACTGCTGCATGATCAGGGTATGTGAACTCTGACATTGTTTTGCAGATAACTCTCCCGCTAGATTTGTTTCCTGTCATATCTACCAGTGTTGGTCATTTTCCAAGTAAATCCATTAATTTACTATTACCGGTACTTCATCACAGACAGTTACTACCTTCAGTCCATGTCCTACAAACACATCAGAACAGAACAAAAGTCTGGTCTTATCTGCTAAACTACAGCCAGAAAAGGCTCCTTGACATGTCACTCGTACATACCTCCAGAGGCGTAGCTAGGGTTTTCAGCGCCCGGGGACAAAGACTATTAATGCGCCCCCTAAGGTGAAGGGGCGTGGCCAAATGTGGGCATGGTTATGGGTGGAGCCAAATGTACATGGAGGTTAGCAGGCTCACGCTCACCCACCCTCCCTCAGTATGTACCTTCTAGCATGTTCCAAGACAAATTCAGCAATCATGAGCCCCCCCCCCCCCCCCATCAAGACAAATTCCGCAATCATGAGCAAACATGAGGCCCCCAACATGACCAACTCAGCAATCATGAGGCCCCCCAACAAGACAAATTTAGCAATCATGAGGCCCCCAACAAGACAAATTCAGCAATCATAAGGCCCCTAACAAGACAAATTCAGCAATCTTGAGGCCCCCAACAAATCATGAGGCCCCCAACAAGACAAATTCAGCAGTCATGAGGCACATAAATAGACAGCATTTCACATAAATAGGCAGAATGCCCCCTTAATATGGTAGACACCTCTCACCTGGCAGCAGTCCCCCAAAATACACTCAATCTGACAGCAGTGGTTCCCCAAAAATAGGTAGCCCCAGGTCTATAGGTGTCCCCAGAATAGGTGGCCAGAAGTATAGATGTCCCCAGAACAGGTAGCCAGGGGTAGAGATGTCCACAGAACAGGTAGCCAGGGGTATATGTGCCCAGTATATGTTGCCAGGGGTATAATATGTGTCCAGTATATGTAGCCAGGGGTATATGTGCCCAGTATATGTAGTCAGGGTTATATGTGCCCAGTATATGTAGCCAGGGGTATAATATGTGCCCAGTATATGTAGCCAGGGGTATAATATGTGCCCAGTTTATATAGTCAGGGATATATGTGCCCAGTATATGTAGCCAGGGAAATACATGCCCAGTATATATAATCAGGGGTATATATGCCCAGTATATGTAGCCAGGGGTATATATGCCCAGTATATGTAGCCAGGGGTATATATGCCCAGTATATGTAGCCAGGGGTATAATATGTGCCCAGTATATATAGTCAGGGGTATATGTGCCCAGTATATATAGTCCGGGGTATATGTGCCCAGTATATGTAGCCAGGGATATATGTGCCCAGTATATGTAGCCAAGGGTATATGTGCCCAGTATATGTAGCCAGGGGTATATGTGCCCAGTATATATAGTCAGGGGTATATGTGCCCAGTATATCTAGCCAGGGGTATATGTGCCCAGTATATGTAGCCAGGGGTATAATATGTGTCCAGTATATATAGTCAGGGGTATATGTGCCCAGTATATATAGTCAGGGGTATATGTGCCCAGTATATATAGTCAGGGGTATATGCGCCCAGTATATGTAGCCAGGGGTATATGCACCCAGTATATGTAGTTAGGGGTATATGTGCCCAGTATATGTAGGCAGGGGTATATGTGCCCAGAGTAGGTAGCCAGGGGTATATGTGCCCGGTATATGTGCCAAATATATGTAGGCAGGGGTATAGGTGCCCAGAGTAGGTAGCCAGGTGTCCCCCTCCCCAGCAGGAGGGGAGCAGCGCAGTGGAGGGAGAGCTGTGAGCAGCGGTAGGGAAGGGGGGCAATCTCCCACCTCCTTCCCTCACCTTAGGTGCTCTCCCTCCCTCGCTCTCCCCTCCATTACTGTCCGGGTGGCTGACAGCGGCGGGCGGAACTTACCTCGTCTCGTCGCAGCGCCGGATGGATCTGCCGCTGCTCTGGTCTGGTCCAGACCAGAGCAGCGGCTGCGGGACCCGAACTTCCGGCCGGCGCTGGAGCGAGACGGAGGCGAGTTCCGCCCGCCGCTGCCAGCCAAGAGCCACCCGGACAGTAATGGAGAGAGAGCGAGGGAGGGAGAGCACCCAAGAAAAAAAAAAAAAAAACCCGCAGCTCAGCTAGGCGGAGGGCGCCCTTGGGGACCCGGCGCCCCGGAGCACTTGTCCTACCCCGACCCCCTCTAGCTCCGTGCCTGCATACCTCCCAACTATTTGAGATAAGAAAGAGGGACACAAGCCACACCCCTGCTACACCCCTAATCACAACCATAAAGCTTTCATAAGAAAAATGAGTTGTTTTATAATTCAAACCACACTAGTTCTTTCGATCCTATATGTAGCCAGGAATAGGTACCCTCAGTATCAGTAAAGGTAGCCAGAAATAGGTGCCCAACTATAGGTAGCCAGGAATAGGTACCCCCCTGTACAGGGCCGTGCAGAGGGTCCTTAAGTGGGGGGTGCTCAAATTTAAAAAAGGGGCCTGGCAATGCCTTCCCCCGCATGCCCCCTGCTCCTCGTTTCTGGCTAGGGGGGTATTGATTGTCATGCTGCTGAATGCAGATGATGGGTGCCATGTAGGTTCTGGGTGTAAGTACTGAGTATCATGTGGGTTCTGGCTATGGTTGGGTATCGAGTGTCATGCGGGTGTTGATTGCAAGAACTTAGTGCCATGTAAGATCTGGGTGCATGTTCTGGATGTCATGTGGGTTCTGGGTGCAGGTACCGGGTGTGACATGGGTGCGAATACTTGGCGCCATGCCTGTACTGGGTGCTGGCTATGGGTGGGCTTTAGGCATCGCATGGGTGCGGTTACGGGTTAAGTGCATACTTGGTGCAGATAGTGGGTGCCATGTGGAAGCTGTGTGCAGGTAGAGATGAGCGTAATGACCTAATTACGATTTCGCGAAATTTCGCGTAATTAGTGTAATTACGATTATGGCCGTAAGTACATAATCGTAATGAAGAAGGATTTCGCGAAATTTCGCGTAAGCGTAATTTTCGCGTAATTTTCGCATTACAGTGGGTTCATGCCGTAATTTCGCATTAAACGCTACCGTAATTTAAAACCGTAACGCTCCGTATAATATAAAAAAGCCGCCGACTTTAAGGGTTAATAGCAAAGTCCCCTTAAATGCTAAGAGCCTCAAATTTGGAGAATATATTAAGGAGATCAGGAGGAATAAGAGGAAAAAAAAATTTTTCAAAAATACCTTATAGTTTTTGAGAAAATCGATGTTAAAATTTCAAAGTAAAAATGTATACATTTAAAAACCCGCCGACTTTAACGGTTAATAGCAAAGCCTGCTTAAAGTTTAGGAACACCAAATTCCTAGGGTATATTAAGGGGATCAGTGGGAATAAGAGGAAAAATTTTTTTTTCAAAAAGACCTTATAGTTTTTGAGAAAATCGATTTTTAAGTTTCAAGGGCGAAAATGTCTTTTAAATTCGGAAAATGTCAGTTTTTTTGCACAGGTAACAATAGTGTATTATTTTCATAGATTCCCCCAAGTGGGAAGAGTTTTACTTACTTCGTTCTGAGTGTGGGAAATATAAAAAAAAAACGACGTGGGGTCCCCCCTCCCAGACCTCTTTAACCCCTTGTCCCCCATGCAGGCTGGGATAGCCAGAATGCGGAGCACCGGCCGCGTGGGGCTCCGCACCCTGACTATACCAGCCCGCATGGTCCATGGATTGGGGGGTCTCGGAAGGGGAGGGGCAGCCAAGCTTTCCCCTCCCCCTCCGAGCCCTTGTCCAATCCAAGGACAAGGGGCTCTTCTCCACCTCCGATGGGCGGTGGAGGTGGAGGCCGCGATTTCCTGGGGGGGAGGTTCATGGTGGAATCTGGGAGTCCCCTTTAAAAAGGGGTCCCCCAGATGCCCACCCCCCCTCCCAGGAGAAATGAGTATAGAGGTACTTGTACCCCTTACCCATTTCCTTTAAGAGTTAAAAGTAAATAAACACACAGACACTTAGAAAAAGTATTTTAATTGAACAAAAAACATAACCACGAAAAAAGTCCTTTAATATTCTTAATTAACCATTAATACTTACCTGTCCCTTTAAAAGCCAGTTCCCACGCAATATCCTCGGAAATATACTAAACAGTTACAATATAACAAAGTTATTACAATGTAACAACTTTGTTACATTGTAACTACGCCGCACCCGACGCCACTCGCCGCTCAGCCGCCGCACCCGCACGCACCCGACAGAGCTCTGAGCTATATAGCTCAGAGCTCCCTAAGCATCTTTGTATTTGGGCTCCAAGGAGCCCCATTGGTCCTTAGCAGACCAATGGGGTTCCTTTAAATCAGAAGGAACCCCATTGGTCTGCTAAGGACTAATGGGGCTCCTTGGAGCCCAAATACAAAGATGCTTACAGAGCTCTGAGCTATATAGCTCAGAGCTCTGTCGGGTGCGTGCGGGACGCTAAGTCCCCGCCGGCTCCCGCATTCTGGCATTCAGAATGCTCCGCATTCTGGCTATCCCAGCCTGCATGGGGGACAAGGGGTTAAAGAGGTCTGGGAGGGGGGACCCCACGTCGTTTTTTTTTTTATATTTCCCACACTCAGAACGAAGTAAGTAAAACTCTTCCCACTTGGGGGAATCTATGAAAATAATACACTATTGTTACCTGTGCAAAAAAAACTGACATTTTCCGAATTTAAAAGACATTTTCGCCCTTGAAACTTAAAAATCGATTTTCTCAAAAACTATAAGGTCTTTTTGAAAAAAAATTCCTCTTATTCCTCCTGATCTCCTTAATATATTCTCCAAATTTGAGGCTCTTAGCATTTAAGGGGGCTTTGCTATTAACCCTTAAAGTCGGCGGCTTTTTTAGATTATACGGAGCGTTACGGTTTAACGCGAAATTACGGTAGCGTTTAATGCGAAATTACGGCATGAACGAAACGCGAAATTTCGCATTGAAAATTACGCTTACGGTATTTTCAATTACGATTTTAATGGCAATTACGCTACCGCAATTTCGCATCGTAATCGCGAATTTCGCATGCGTAATTATAGTAATGCGAAATTTCGAAAATTTCAGCTCAACTCTATGTGCAGGTGTGCGTACTGGGTGCAATTTTAGGCCTGGGTGAAGATACTTGGCGTCATGTGAGTGTGAGTACTGGGCGCCAGCTATGAGGGGAAGGGGTGGGTGATTGGAAAAGTAGAGGTCAGTGTAGGTGCTGCAGGAAGGGGCAGGGCCATGCAGTGGATCCTCAAGGGTGTGGTGCTCAAATTTGAGGTCAATGTGGTTGATGGGGGAAGGGTAGGTTACTGTGGGTGCTGGGAGGAGAAGGAACTGTGGGTGCTGTGGAAAGTAGAGGTCAGTATGGGTGCTGGCGGAAAGGGAGGTCACTGTGGGTCCTTTGGGGGAGATCACTGTGGGTCTTGGGAGGTAGAGGTCATTGTGGGTGCAGGTGGTGGGAGGTCACTATGGGTGCTGCTATGAATGGCATAGTTGCTGCTAAAGGAGGTAGAGGTCAGTGTGGGTGCTGGGGGAAGGGTAGGCCACTGTGGGTGCTGGGAGAAGTCAGTGTGGTTACTGGAGGAGGGAGTGGATGCTGGGTGTTGGGAGAAGCCACTGTGGGCGCTGGCAATGGGAGAGGTCACTGTAGGTGCTGCTTTTGGGATGGGAGGTCTCTGTGGGTGCTGCAGGGGACAGGAGGGTAACCACTGGGTGAAGGAAAGATCACTGTGGGTGCTGGGGGAGGGATAGGTCAGTGTGGGTGCTGGGGTAGGCAGGATCACTGCTAGAGCTGGGGAGGGAGAGGTCACTGTGGGTGCTAGGTGGAGGGAGAGGTCACTGTGGGTGCTGGGGGAGGGAGAGGTCACTATGGGTCCTAGGTGGAGGGAGAGATCACTGTGGGTGCTAGGTGGAGGGAGAGGTCACTGTGGGTGCTGGGGGCGGGAAAGGTCACTGAGGGTGCTGGGGGAGGGAGAGGTCACTGTGGGTGCTGGGGAGGGAGAGGTCACTATGGGTCCCAGGTGGAGGGAGAGGTCACTGTGGGTGCTAGGTGGAGGGAGATGTCACTGTGGGTGCTAGGTGGAGGGAGAGGTCACTGTGGGTGCTAGATGGAGGGAGAGGTAACTGTGGGTGCTGGGTAAGAGTCACTGTGGGTGCTAGGTGGAGGGAGAGGCCACTGTGGGTGCTGGGGGAGGGAGAGGTCACTGTGGGTGCTGGGGAGGGAGAGGTCACTATGGGTCCCAGGTGGAGGGAGATGTCACTGTGGGTGCTAGGTGGAGGGAGAGGTCACTGTGGGTGCTAGATGGAGGGAGAGGTCACTGTGGGTGCTGGGTAAGAGAGAGGTCACTGTGGGTGCTAGGTGGTGGGAGAGGCCACTGTGGGTGGTGGGGGAGGGAGAGGTCACTGTGGGTACTGGGTAGGGAGAAGTCAGTATGGGTCCTAGGTGGAGGGAGCGGTCACTGTGAGTGCTAGGGGAGGGAGTGGTCACTGGGTACTAGGTGGAGGGAGAGGTCACTATGGGTGCTGGGGGAGTTAGAGGTCAGTATGGGTCCTAGGTGGAGGGAGAGGTCAGTATGCCACACTAGGATTCCTGTCTGGGCCTCTTCACTTGAAAGTGTCCCAGGCGGGGGCGGAGCTTCCCGCGGGTGGGCGGGGCTTATCACGGTCGGGGGCGGAGCTTATTTTGCGTGGCGAGAGGGGCCTTTTTTAAAGATTTTAAAAAGGGGGGTGCCTGGGCACCCAGAGCACCCCCCTGTGCACGTGCCTGCCCCTGTATACATTAGGTAGCCAGAAATAAGTGCCCCCCAGTATAGGTAGCCAGCTATAGGTTCCTCAGTCCAGGTAGCCAGCTATATGTTCCCCCAGTATAGGTAGCCAGGAATAGGTGCCCCCAGTATACGTACATATGAACAGGTGCATCCAGTATAGGTCGCCAGAAATTGATGCCCCCAGAATAGGTAGCCAGCTATAGGTGCCCCCACTATGGGTAGCCAAGAATTGGTGCCCCCAGTATAGGTAACCAGAAATAGGTGCCCCCAGTATAGGTAGCCAGGAATAGGTAGCCAGGCGGAGGGGGAACGTAGCGGCAGGCACACAAGCAGTGGCCATCAGATACTTACATTGATAGGATCCATGCACCGCATGTACTTATTCCTTCCCGATCCTGCGGTCCATCTCACAGTAACAGCACCCCCTAGGGGGAGCGGTTACTATGGGATGGAACACAGGAACAGGAAGTAAGTAGTACATGCAGCGCAGGATCTCGGCAATGTGAGTATCTGATGTCCTTCTCAGCCACTGCTTGTGCGCCCGTTGCCCCCCATGCAGCACATGGTGAGGACAAGCGGGGACCCCCAGGCCCTGTCACACGTGACCGTGGTCTCTACACCACTGGTTTCTTGCCTTGGAGACCGTTCCTTGGGCTTGATTTATTGCGCGCAATCGTGAATTTCGCGTGAAAATTATATTTTTTTACGATGGTGAAAGTGCCGCGATGACGTGAGCCATTTAACTCACGTCTGAGCAGCCCGCCCCCAACACTGATCCTGCAGTGAACAAGAGCCAGAGGTGTGAAACGCGGGGATCCTCCAGCCTGGCGCCCACCTGGCTGCTGATAGCCATATCTCAACTCCCCAAGTGAAAGGGTTTTAACAACCCTAATGCCAGTCTCCCTCCCCTTCTCAGTGTTGCCAACTCATCCCTTTAATTACTGACACATCTAAGTTATACAGGTTCTGGGGCTATTTGCACATAACCAGTGCATTAACTGCATCTAAATAGCCACAAACCCTGTATAATTCATATGTGTCAGTAATTAAAGGGATGAGTTGGCAACCCTGCCCCTTCTCCTGAAATTAACTAATGTGCATGTTCCAGGCTTAAGCACGCCCTGCAAGTTCACATACAGCACTGCAGAAAATCATATATACTGTTCACACCAGTCCGGTCCTCTGCATTAGCGGTACCTGAGTGTTGGGACACTATTCTCTTGTACCAATATAATGATATTCATATTTGTGCTGATTGTAGGAGGGGCCAACTTCACAAAGCTCAAAATGGATTTATCTTCCACAAAACTCTGGGTAGAACAACATTCATTGTTTGTTTGCTATGGATTTTATTATTTATAACGCTGCACATCTTCTGGCAGGAACAGAAACAGTTAACATTGGAGACTAGGGATAATCAATGATATGCAGATATTTCTGAGTTTATGCAAACGTCTGTAAATTTGTGTGCAAATATATGCAGCTTGAAAATGGACCAATCAAATCCCACCCAGGTTTAAACTGATTGGTCCAATTTCAAGCTGCATATGTTTGCATAAAATTTACATAAATTTGCACAAACTCAGAAGTATTTGCATATCATTGATCATACCTATTGGGAAGCCATGGGCTTGCCGACGTGACCGGTATGTTTAATTATTCATGAGTGTGGCTGGCTTCTGGCTTTTTGTTTCCTCACAGGTGGCTGTTGCTGGGACCCTGGATTAGTCTACTGCTGGAGTGGCAGCATGCATTGGTGGACTGGGCCTGCTGGGCTTTCAAGCCGCCAATCAAGTTCAGAGTAGCAGTATTTAATGCTGGGCATACACGGCGCGATAGTTGTTATCAATCGAGCCGCTGATGGCTCGATTGATAATATTCAACCTGTCCGGTCAACGCGGCGGATCGATTCCGTGCTCGATCCCCGCGGGCGGACAATGGAAGAAACGAGCGGCTGATAAGGAACTGCCCGCGGGGACGAGCGGGAATCGATCCACACGCCCGTGCGGACGAGCGGGGACGCGCTGGCATCGAGCCAGCGGCTCGATCCCGGCGCATAAACGCGCAGTGTATGCCCAGCATAACACCTGGTGTTAGCGGTGCAGATCACCATTCTGCAAAACACCAGCCAAGTTACCTCCCCTCCCTCCCTGTGGGTTTACAACCTTAATGCTTAATTGGGCGTTTGTCTCCATTTCAAAGGACAACTAACCTGAGAGGGATATGAAGGCTGCCATATTTATTTCCTTTTAAACAATACCAGTAATTCACAATTTATACCTTTTCAGAAGAAAATTAGGAATAAAAACGTAACTTTTAATTTATATTGCTAAAATAGATCGAATACAGATACTATTAATAGTGAACAACGTGAAAACAATTGGGTTGGTAGGTATATAGTTGTTAGTCATACGACAACCTATCAATCACCCATTGTAAATTTATTATAGACCCCACACCAAGAACCCTACATGTTTCGTTTCATTAAATTAGAAACTTCGTCAGGAGTAAATAGTAATAAAGTGCCAGAGTGCAAAAAGTGCTGAAATAATAAAGAATTCTCAATATCACAAAGTACACATATTGAAGTAGTAGCTAGTATGGCACCAAAATGGCAGCCATTTTGGTGCCATACTAGCTACTACTTCAATATATACTAGACCCTTGATTGACACATTTTGGCAAGTTACAGGAAAAAAAAAGGTTTAAAAATATATTTTATCACTTTTGCACAGAAATCCTGGGATGATTGAACGCCAGGGAGGTTAAGCAATACCAGTTTTGTGGCTATCCTGCTGATCCTCTGTCGAGTCTGAATCACACACCTGAAACAAGCATACAACATATGCAGTCAAACTCAAAGGACAACTGTAGTGAGAAGAATATGAAGGCTTCCATATGTATTTCCTTTTAAACAATACCAGTTGTCTGGCAATACGTCTGAACTGTTTGGCTTCAGTAGTGTCTGAATGCAGTTAATCTTGTCAGATCTGACAATAATGTCAGAAACACTTGTTATGCTGCATGCTTGTTCAGGGTCTATGGCTTAAAGTATTAGAGACAGAGGATCAGCAGGATAGCCACAAAACTGGTATTGCTTAACCTCCCTCGCGTTCAATCATTCCAGGATTTCTGTGCAAAAGTGATAAAATATATTTTTAAAACTTTTTTTTCCCTGTAACTTGCCAAAATGTGTCAATCAAGGGTCTAGTATACAGTTCAGGAGAGTATTGATGTGTATGCACGTTTATACTGTTCACAGCATGTTTTTATGGACGGATATATCTGTCCATACCGCTAGGGAGGAAGGAAATAAATATGGCAGCATCCATATAACTCTCACTTCAGGTTCCCTTTAAGTCAAACATCGGCACTGCATGCTTGTTCAGGGTCTGTGCCTAAAAAGTATTAGAGGCAGAGGGTCAGCAGGACAATCAGGCAAGGTGCATTGTTTAAATAAATATGGCACTCTCCATGTCCCTCTCAGGTCAGTTGTCCTTTAAAAAAAATGTGTTGCTGTAATGGGAAATGTCACTGGATTGGTGGACATCATTTGTTGGTTTCTAGTTCATGATTCTCTTTGGTGTGATCTTAAGATTCAAGGCCCATTCACACTAGAAGCGCTTTTCTGAGCGCTTTGTGATTGATTAGCGCTTTTTAAAAATCGTTCCCATTCACTTTCATTAAAATCGCTGTAAACGTGGCGTAAAAATCGCTGCAATTTTCGCATACTAGGTTGCAAAATTGTGTCGATTTTTACCGCGATTTTGATGAAAGTGAATGGGAGCGATTTTTAAAAAGCGCTAAACAATCACAAAGCGCTCAGAAAAGCCCTTCTAGTGTGAATAGGCCCTTCTGATCACTTAGTAAAATGCAATAAAATGTGGTTTGGGTACACAATTTAACAATTGTTCAAAAACCCAATAAACAAGGTTGCAGCCTTTTTTCTCTGTGTGTTATTTTAATTAGACATTTTGTTTTCTTTTACATCTAGGTTGTCTAGGCCCATTAATTAAATCTACATATTTACTTTCACTTCTTCCTAAACAACTATCCGTTTACTAGCAGAGAGGAGCTACATAACATATTACTCCTGGCTGATGGCTTAACCATTTCAGCCGCGCGGACGTGAACTTCACGTCCGCAGCGGCAAGTGCTAGAGCCGCAGGGACGCGCTAGTCATGTCCCTGCAGTTTGGGTGGTCTGCAGGCGATCGTGCGGGCAGATGCCCGCGATCGCGCTGCTGCTGCTAGCAGGGGAAATTGGCTGCAGGGGACAAAAGTCCCCTGTGCCAATCCGAGCATGTCCGCCGTGAATAAACACTGTTTTTGATCGAAAACAGTGTTTATTCTGTAAATGGAGCCCCGCCGCGATTCCCGCCAACCGATCGTTAAATTTATGAATGGAAACAATGTTTCCATTCATAACCTCCCCGCCGCCGCTGTGATCGGAGGCTTCCGATGGAAGCCTATGTCACTTCCCTGGTTACAATGTAGTGATACATTGTATCCCAATTAGCGTACATTGTACGCTAATGGGATTTTTGCTCAGTAGGGACATCTTGTGGCCAAATAGTAAAACTCACCTACTGATTTAGGGGAATAAAAATCAAAGGTTATTTATGACAAGAGGACATAAAATTAATAAATATTGGGCTAAAAATTTGTGATGCATGTAAAACTGAAAAAGTGCACCTTTATTTCCAAATAAAATATTGTCACCATACATTACACTAGGGGTATAATTTTAACGTTTAAATAAAGAAGACAAATGGCCAAATAAAATGTGTGGATTTTAGTTATGGTAGCATTAATTATTTTAAAAGTGTAATGGCTGAAAACTGAAAAATGGATTTTATAAAAAAATTTCTTATTATTCCCATTATAATATTTAGATTAAAATAATTCTTAGCATAATTTACCACCCCAACAAAGCCTAGTTGCTGGTGGAAAAAAACAAGGTATAGATCATTTCGCTGTGATAATTACTGATGAAGCTATTGGGGAATGAAAGGGAGAAGCGCTGAAGTGACAATTCCTCTCGTCCATAAGGTAAAAAATCCCCGCGGGCTGAAATGGTTAAATTGGCTGTGGCAGCCAGTCAGTGTTTATTATTTTTAAACATCCACTGGAGCTTTCAGATTGGTTGTTTTGGACATCAGACACTTTACTGTACACATTGGGCTTATAATTCATGTGCACTTGTTGCGATACAAATGATGGTTGCCCTACAAAAGGCACCTGCCCATTCTTGTTTGCATCATCTGAGTACTTGGCATGAGACTGGCAGTTATAATGGCATGAGCTGCTGGGCAGAGCTAAGAGCATGAGCGTCAGTTATTTTTGACAGTTGACAGTTGACCGTGGAAGAGACTGCAGCAAAAACCTTTCCTGCATCTTTATTTCATATTCTAGCATTTTACTAATAGCATTCCAGCGCCAGTGGACACCTCAGCGATGGAAAAAGGATCAGCGCCCTCTCCTGCTGACAGCACAACATTTGGTATAAAAAATATGGAGGAAGAAGGAAGATCAACCGAGATCATCCAAGAGAAGGAAGCCACCCCTGAGCACAGAATCACATTGGAAAAGGAATACAAGGCCGAGGAGGAATACGAGGAAGATTCGGAAGACGAGGAATTCTACAAAACCCGCAAATGGAGACCGGACCTTTCTACTATTGACAGCGACTCGTTTGGGGAACTCGAAGAGGAATGTAGGTCAAGCAGCAGATGAAGATACTGCATGGCAAGAGGACCTCCCGTCTGAGGACCCCAGACATCAGGCAGAGGAGCAAGAAGAGGTGGAAGACAAGGCAGAGGAGGAATACAAGGAAGAGGAATACGAGGACCCCAGACAGCAGGCAGAGGAACAAGACACAAATCAGGAGGAGAGAAGAAGAAGCAGAAGAGGAATACACCCAATCAGCTGGCTACAATATATGATCAGGAGACTGCCAACACTGAAATGTCTCTTCTGCTGCTTCCCATGTGGCGCTGCCTCTCAATAGGCAACCATGGATGGGGCATCCTGGACTCCTTCCAAAGAGCAACATTGGACCCCAAACATATTATGGATTTGCCATCTGATGTGTGACAATGTATACACATCTTGGACTCTTTAGACAGAGCGACATTGGACCCCAATACAGGTAAGGATTTGACACTGTACAAGGGGCAACATATGGCTTATGCTGGACTCTTTGATTAGAGCCATGTTGCACCCTTAGACTGATTTGCCACTGTACAAGGGGCAACATATGGCTTATGCTGGACTCTTTGATTAGAGCAATGTTGCACCCTTAGACCTATTTGCCATTGTACAAGGGACAACATATGGCTTATGCTGGACTACTTGATTAGAGCCATTTTGCACCCTTAGACTGATTTGCCACTGTACAAGGGAAAACATATGGCTTATGCTGTACTCTTTGATTAGAGCCATGTTGCACCCTTAGACTGATTTGCCACTGTACAAGGGACAACATATGGCTTATGCTGGACTCTTTGATTAGAGCCATGTTGCACCCTTAGACCTATTTGCCACTGTACAAGGGACAACATATGGCTTATGCTGGACTCTTTGATTAGAGCCATGTTGCACCCTTAGACGTATTTGCCACTGTACAAAGGGCAACATATGGCTTATGCTGGACCATTTGATTAGAGCCATGTTGCACCCTTAGACTATGGATTTGCCACTAAAGAAGGATCAGTGTATGGCTATTGCTGGACTCATATTGTGAGCAACATTGATCCTAGACTACAACATATTTTTGGAAACATAAGGCGTACATCAATTCATTTTTCAGGAGAAACAGAAGACAGGCACCATCTACCAAGTGTGGCTTTTATTGCACCACTTGTGTTGGTAAGTTGTAAGATACAGAAAGGTAACAAACCAATACACACAATTGTGTATAGATTAGAAAACAGTTTTAAGTGAACCACATATGGAAGAGGAGGTGACTGCGGGGCACTAGAAGGAGCGAACGGCGGCTGTCACATCTGCGAAGATGCTTGGTCGTCGTGTAAACCACCACCACCCCCCCCCCCCCTGCCTGTGGTGTGAGTGCAGAAGGCTAACCTGTCCACTGGAGCAACTCCCGGCCTCCTCCTGTGTCCAGTGTTACTGTGAGTGCCTATACCACGTGAAAACCAGGGGGGGGGGGGGGGGACAGAAAACTTGGGGGTGGCCCGGCAAGCGGTGGTGTTATGATGATTCGCGGTGCAGTGTGTGGACAGGCAATAGATTCCTCTCTGTGACATTGTATTGGAAGTGTAAAAAACAAACAAAATCCCTGTAGGTGCACCACAATCACCCCCACAGGTACTAGTATATACTCAGGGATATAGTGAAAAACGCAGGAACCAACAATTGGAACTAAAAAATGTACTATTTATTTTAATATTCCCAAAAAGTACAACACTTTGTATACGATATATTCAATCATGTGGTAAAGTACATGTAATTGGTAGAGAAGGCAACAACATCGATTTGTTTTGGGTCCACGACCCTTTTTCAGGCCTTTCTACATACAATGAATATCTAAAAAGTGTAAAATGCAATACAATTAAAAATTGCAGTAAAATATTACAATATAAGGAGGTTATAATAACAAGATCACAACCGAAGAAAAAAAAAAACAGAGAACATGTAAACAGAGTGAAAAACCACACGCAGATAGCGTGAAATGGAAAACACAGAGGATGAAGTGCAGTGAATAAAAAGGGAATGTCACCACATGGTGTAATCCAGAGAGAACAGGAAAAAATTGTACCTGCACAATCTAAATGCACAGTAGCATCTCATCTGGACAACAATTAAACCAGAATAGACCACCTGCACAAATCAATACAGGAATCAATAATGAAAGTAACTAATCATTAATAAAGGATAGCTAATATCAGCTTGCAAGAAGTATTAATGCTAAAGCTGACAAATAACTAAATTAATAAATGCCCAAAATCAAAAAGCCAAAGCCAGTTCAATCAAAAAATGAGGGGAACCGATAATAACTAAAGCAATCAATTTAATACCAAACTAAAGAAATAGTCTTAAGTCCAAAAAGTTGCAATCAAATACACAAAAAGAAAATGTCTTACAAACAGAGGTTTAGTAACAAAACTGCATGGGAGCAGGACATCCAAACCGGGTGGTGACTGCTCAGTAAATGAGCTGGGTTTAAATACCTTACAGGAGGGGGGTACTGCACAAGCTAATCCTCAGCTGTGCACAATCCAAATGAATATGCTGACCAATGGCATATGAAGAAAACCAGCATAGGAAACGATGTACATTGTAAAGCGCCGGCCGCCACATCACTTCCTGTATCGGAACCACCATGGAAAGCAAATACGTATGCATCACTTCCTCCGCAACCAATTGACAAGTGTATGGGAACCTTTAAAGACAGATTTCTGTCTGTGTTGATTGCAGTGGGCAGGGAGGCTAGTTGGGTGTGTTGCCACTATGCGCATTGCTTGGTGCTATAAAGGCTGATGTAAAGGATTACATTATCCTAAAGGTGGCCATACACTAATAGATGAAAACAGATTTGACCAGGAGATCGTTCTTTTTTCCGATCAAATCAGATCTAAGAGGGATCAAATTCTTCCATACACTGTAGGCACTCATGTTAATAGCAGGCTATTAATAGAAATAAAATATTGCACGCTGGGGCCAGAAGATATACAAATTGCGGCTATAAAAGGCCACAGTTTGCATAGCGGGCAGCCCCAACACCCCCTATTTTATCAGGCTCCCCGACTCCCATTTATAGCCTCTATTAACGTGTTCTCGGTATCGGCATTGTGATCTTTGGGGACAAGGGTGGGGTGGGGGGCCGCCAAAGTCTGGCTCCGCTCAGGGCATTGTGAAACCTAAGGCCAGCCCTGGCTCCTGCCATATTCTCTACTGACTGTGAATATCTGCAGTGACTGTCACCTCCTGCATCCTCTCACATGTTCTCCAGCTTGTACCATCTACAGCAGCTCCAGCCCTCTCATGCAGCTCCTAGCTCCTCCTCCTTCTCATCCATTGTGGTTCATTTCAAGCAGCTCTGATCATCATCTGCAACCACCATCTCCAGCTCCTACCATCTCCTGCAGCTGATAATCCCTGCAGCTCCTGTCTTCTCTTGGATGTCATCCCCTGCAGTGTACACCTCCTTCAACTAATCTCCTGCAGTGACTGTCATCCCCTGCAGTGACACCTCCTTCAACTAATCTCCTGCAGTGACTGTCATCCCCTGCAGTGTACGCCTCCTTCAACTAATCTCCTGCAGTGACTGTCATCCCCTGCAGTGTACGCCTCCTTCAACTAATCTCCTGCAGTGACTGTCATCCCCTGCAGTGTACGCCTCCTTCAACTAATCTCCTGCAGTGACTGTCATCCCCTGCAGTGTACGCCTCCTTCAACTAATCTCCTGCAGTGACTGTCATCCACTGCAGTGAACGTCACCTTGAGGCTGGTTTCACACTAGAAATCAGTGTTGCACCGTCAAAAACAGGCCTTCAGGGAACACCACGCTATTGCGCGGTGTTCCCTGTCTGGCCACAGTCCAAGCAGGAAATTACGCGTGTCACTTCCTGCTTCAGGTGTACAGAAGTGTATTGCTAAAATATGCTTCCGCGCAAGCGCCGTTGCACCGGTGAGTTTTTTTTTAAAAACTATGCATCGCTATAGACTAACATGACTTCCGGGCCGAGGCATCGCTAACGTAGTTTTGGACCTGCACCAGGGATGTGGTGGAAAAGTCATTTCTGCCATGCTGTAAAGTTGCAGTATGAAAGTCTCCAAAGACTTTCATTGTCTGACGGTGGGGTGCGGTAAAAATACCGCACCACCCCGGTGTGGAAGGGCTCTCAATTATATGTACCCCGCCTGACTAAAGTGGCCAATAACGACTTCGTAAGCCAATAGTCAGGCGCGTGTACAGCAGCCACGACCCCCAAGTGATCCGCCAGGCGGATCAACTCACCCCCGCGACAGCCAATTGCGTTAATTGCGCCCTCCCACTGCGTGACATTACGCATGCGCTGCTCCATCCTCCCTCCACCCCCCCCCCCCACATAGAAACAGAACGCGTTGTCAGCTACATAGTTGACACGCGTCTGTACAGCAATGTCGCCCTAGGGCAGTGATGGCAAACCTTTCAGAGGCCGAGTGCCCAAACTGCGACCCAAAATCGATTTATTTATCACTGAGTGACGGGGGGGGGGGGGGGTAGTTGCGGGGCGCGCAGTGGAAAAATGGGCGTGGCCATGACATTGTATGGGCGGAGCTAACGTAATGATGTAACAGCGAGGCATAAGAAAGCAGTGTTTCCGACGTGATGTGGTGAAACGAGGATTATGCGAATGGGTGTGCAGAAACTGTGTGATGCTATTAGTATACCGTAACCCCAAAGCAGCAAATATAGCCAACTATGACCATTAAATAATAAATGCAGCAACAGTTACCCCAGACACCAGGAAATAAACGCAATGTGGATCAGCATTTCAGCAGTAAATAACGCAATGTGGACAACATTTCAGCAGTATAACACAATGTGGATCAGCATTTCAGCAGTAAATAACGCAATGTGGACAACATTTCAGCAGTAAATAACGCAATGTGGATCAGCATTTCAGCAGTAAATAACGCAATGTGGATCAGCATTTCAGCAGTAAATAACGCAATGTGGACACATGTCAGTGGTAAATAACGCAATGTGGACACGTCATCAGTAAATAACGCAATGTGGACACAGGTCAGCAGTAAATAACGCAATGTGGACACAGGTCAGCAGTAAATAACGCAATGTGGACACAGGTCAGCAGAAAATAACGCAATGTGGACACAAGTCAGCAGTAAATAAACGCAAAGTGGACACAGGTCAGCAGTAAATAACGCAATGTGGACACAGGTCAGCAGAAAATAATGCAATGTGGACACAGGTCAGCAGAAAATAATGCAATGTGGACACAGGTCAGCAATAAATAACACAGTGTGGGTACATGTCAGCAGAAAATAACACAATGTGGACACCGGTCAGCAGAAAATAACGCATTGTGGATACAGGTCAGCAGTAAATAACGCAATGTGGACACAGGTCAGCAGTAAATAACGCAATGTGGACTCAGGTCAGCAGAAAATAACGCAATGTGGACACAGGTCAGCAGAAAATAACGCAATGTGGACGCAGGTCAGCAGTAAATAACGCAATGTGGACAACATTTCACAAGCAAAAAAAAATAATTTACTCACCTGACAGAAGTCTCCTGTCCCGGCGGCGGCGCGCAGCTCCACGATTACCAGCCAGCCGAAAGTCCCGTGCTGACGTCGGCACCCCTGTGAGCAGAGCGGGGAGGGGCTGGGGGCAGAGCTTTGGCTCTGCTTGTTCGCTGAAGAGAATCGGCTCTTCGCGAACAACTTATCACTACTGCGGCGGCGGGGGTTATGGGATCAGTGGTGGTAGTGGACACCGCACGCGTGCCCACAGAGACGGCTCCGTGTGCCGCCTTGGGCACGCGTGCCATAGGTTCGCCAAAACACTGCCCTAGGGGATCGGGTCCCGATCCCCGACATTCAACATAAAATCCATAGGTGTATGAGCACCTTAACAACCCACCCCATAGACTGTAGCATAGGGCTAACCACATAGATGAGATTAGGATTAGATTAGGCCTATCAACGCGCGTGCGCACACACAACTTTAGAACAGGGCATATTGGTGGTCGCCACCAATCAGAGCAGGAGATATAGGGTTAGAGTAGGGCACACATACCGCAGACCTGGATCCAGCAGTAGCGTAGGGTTATTAGGGTGACTAGCACCAATTAGAGTAGGCTAGCATAGTGTAGTGTAGGACCCGTCCGAAAAGAGTCTACCGTGACGTGGTGGGCGGGCTTAAAATCCTACTGCTCAAAAGGTTTTACTTTTGCCAGTTGGATTAACCAAAAGACTCTTAATGCTTGAATCACCAACCATCATTACCCTGAAGCACCAATTCACAATTTCACCGCAGTCAGCTGTCTGGCTCAGTCGCTCATACGCAGAAGAGCCCAACTGACGCGACTGAGCCAGTTACCAGGTCTGAGTGTGGCCAAACGGAGGAACTCAGGAGGACGGCGAGGGATGCAGCGGTGCTCGTGGGGCTGGAGGAAGCCCCAGGTAAGTGTAAAATCTTTCTTATTTCTGTCCTCAGGTACACTTTAAAGCATATAGGATCCCTGGAAAAATGGCATCTGGAAATTGAATGGTGAGCATCTTGCTGTGGAGCCTCTCATAATAAATAATAAATAATAAAGTCAATTAAACAATAATTACAAATAATAAAAACCAGATGTAGGCTTGTAGTTCACTTTTAGGGCTCATTCACACTGCATGCATTTTCTCTGCATTTTACTACATTGCAGAAACAAATAAGAACCGGTAGTCCATTTTATTCAACGGGCTCTTTCATATTCAATGCATTTTTATGTTCACCAAAAAAAAAAAAAAAAAAAATAATAATAATAATAATAAAGCGGCAGCATGCTGTGTTCTGTCACATGCACCTTTTTGTATCAAATGTGTTTGATCTGGTTATGTATAATGCATGCCGTGAGTTGGACACCACATAGTAGAATGTGTAAAGTGTGAGGGTTGGTGCACACCAAGAGCGCTTTTAAAAGCGCTAGTGCTTCGAAAAGTGCTTGGCCTATGTTTTTGAATGGGATGGATCACACCAGAGCAATGTGATTTTTTTTTTTCCCCAAACGCGGGTCCTGCAGCATTTTTGAGGAGATTATGCCTCAATGTAAAGTATAGGAAAAGTGGAAAATCGCTCCAAAAAGCACTGAACAGAGCCATTTTCCTAGCTTTTTTTTTTTTTTAAGTTTGCAAAGGCTGTTCACGTCCAGGTCAAAGTGTACAAAAAGTACAAAAAGTATAAAATTGCTCTTGTCCCGCGAAGCCGTCTCGAAGAAACCAGATCGCTCGATTTCCGGCGCCTGGCCCTGCCTCCCCTTACTCCACGGACAAAAACGCACGGCTATTTACTGCAGTTAGGCTTTGTTCACATCTAAAATCAAAATCGCTGACGCCAGTGATTTTTGATTTTGTGAGTGATTTTTTTTTCCTCTCCCGGGGCCTACCTGTGCGTTTCGATTTTTGTAAAGCGCATTTCTAAGCGCATTTGCAGAGCGATTTGTTTGTTCACTTCCTGACGCAGGTCAGGAAGTGCACTCTTTGACCCGGAAAATAATATATACAATGTATTTATTCTTAAAAGCGCTATACCAAGTGCTTATTCCCTTCAGGCTGCATTCCCAGTGGGACGTTGCGTTGTAATGTGACGTTAAAGTCACAATGCATATGTACAGTATGTACAGTAAAGCATACAGGCAATGAAATGTATGCTTTCCTGTAACTGGTAACATGTGCGTTTAGAGATAACACACTGCAAGCAGCGAGTTACCATAACGATACACGGTACAATGCGACACTAATGTCGCACTGTGAACGTCCCATAGGATTAGCATTGCAGTGCGGTAAGCTGCATTCTAAGTGCTTATAAACGCAGCAAATGAGGGACAAGAATGACAAGCTGTGAAAAGCAAAAATATTATTCCAATGCAAATTTGAAGTGACCCCCCCCCCCCCCCAAAAAAAAAAAAAAAAAAAAAAAAAAAAAAACCCCAGTGCCAATCAAAGTCAACAGCTGATGAACAATTAGCTGGCCGCTGGTTAATTATCCAGCAAGCACCTAGAAGCTTTGGGGTCCATTCACACTGTGCATTTTGTGATACAATCGCTATGCAAAGGTACTGAATAGTTCCCTAACGAATTAGACGTGCAGTGCAACCATTCAGTGAAGCATACAGTACAATGAAAGTACAATGCCACTGTAAACGCACACGACACTGTGCGTTACTCCAACAGGACCCGCCGTACAGCACCCTATATGAACGTACCATAGAAATATCATTTCATCATGTTGTGATGCGATGATATTGTGCGTTGGGAGAGAATGCAATGGATTCAGTGTGAAAGAAGCCTCAAAGGAAACCTGAGCGCCCCCACCCCCAAAAAAAAAATCTAAAAAAATCACAGCATTTATATGTACCTGGGGCCACCTCCAGTCCCTTTTAGGCCATGGGCTCCCTCCCCATTCTCCCTGGCCATTTCCATCCTCTGCTGGCCGGCTAGATAAATCCTTCAGTCACGATCTACTGTGCACGCGCAGCCCCAGGGCCGTGCAGAGGGTCCTTAAGTGGAGGGTGCTCAAATTAAAAAAAAGGGGCCTGGCAATGCCTTCCCCTGCATGCCCCCCCCCGCATTGTTTCTGGCTAGGGGGGTATTGATTGTCATGCTGCTGAATGCAGATGATGGGTGCCATGTGGGTTCTGGGTGTAAGTACTGAGTGTCATGTGGGTTCTGGCTATGGTTGGGTATCGAGTGTCATGCGGGTGTTGATTGAAAACACTTAGTGCCATGTAAGATCTGGGCGCATGTACTGGATGTCATGTGGGTGCAGGTACCGAGTGTGACATGGGTGAGAATACTTGGTGCCATGCCTGTACTGGGTGCTGACTATGGGTGGGCTTTGGGCATCACATGGGTTTTGAATGCAGGTACTTTGGGTGCGGGTACGGGTTAAGTGGATACTTGGTGCAGATAGTGGGTGCCATGTGGAAGCTGTGTGCAGGTGTGAGTACAGGGTGCAATTTTAGGCCTGGGTGCAAATACTTGGTGTCATGTGAGTGTGAGATCTGGGTGCCAGCTATGAGGGGAAGGGGTGGCTGATGGGAAAAGTAGAGGTCAGTGTGGGTGCTGCAGGAAGGGGCAGGGTCATGCAGAGGAACCTCAAGGGTGTGGTGCTCAAATTTGAAATCGTAAATCGTGCTAAATTGTGTATGTAATGCCCCCTCTCCAGAAAGCATAAGGCAGTCTTAACCCCCCCCCCCCCACACACACACACACACACACACACACCCACACCTTTATAGCAGTATCAGGTAGACTTTGTGTCTCCAACCAACTCTTTTGGTGCTACCACCCTCAAATCAGCAGTGATAGGTGCCCACTGTTAGTGGGTTAGAGTGGGCACAGTGGAGCCCACTGTGGAGGCACAGACTCACCTTTCATTACTGGGACCTCTGTCCCTCTTGATCAGCATCCAAGCTTTTCAGGAAAAGGAGTGGTTACCAATATGCAGTGGTTGCTAAGCATTAGTAGATGCAAAACTGCAGTAAGTGCCAAGGTGCAGTGGGTGCCCAGATGCAGTAATGGTAAGACACAAAGGTTCACTTTGTGCTAAGTTGCAGTGGGTGCCGAGATGCCAAAGTAAAGTCTGTGTCAAGCTGCTTTGGGTACCAGGGTCCAGTTTGTATTGGGTGTTTATTTGCAATGGGTGCTATGCAGTATTGGGTGCTGAATGAGTAGCAGATTGTGATAAACAATAGTGGGTGCCATGTGAGTGCTAATTGGTACAGGGAGCCATGTGAGTGTTGGACATGAGTGAGTAGGGAGTGCCATGTGTGGTCTGGATGTGTGCCATGGTAGAGTATTGTGTCTCATATGGGTTCGGACCAAGGATAGGTACTGGGTGCTATTTGGGTGCTGGCCATGGACAGGTACTAGGTGCATATAATGGCTTTGGAACTTGGTGCTGTGTGAGTACTGTGCCATGTGGTTGTTGATTATGGCGGTATGTGGGTCTTAGGTGCAAATACTGAGTGCCAAGTGGGTACTGGGAGTGAGTACATGACGACATATGGGTGATGGGTGCTGGCTAGTGGGGTATTTGTTGTCATGTGGGTGCTAAAGGCAGATGTTGGGTGCCATGTGGGTTCTGGGTGCTGGCACAGGGTGTCATGTGGATTCGGCTGTGTGGGTGTGTATCAACCATCATGTAGGTGTTGATTGCAGGTACTCAGTCCCTTTTGGGTGCACACGTACTGGATGTCATATGTGAGTGCTTGCTGTGGGTGCTGGGCACCAAGTGGAGGCTTAGTGCAACTGGAACTACTGCAGATGAAACATGTGGGTATTCTACAGGCATCCCATTTAAATAAAGGTAATAGAATAGTGGCCTCCCTCGACATGGCAAAGGCCTTTGATACAGTGGAGTGGCCCTATCTTCAGGCAGTCCTTGCCAGGTTTGGATTCTGGGACAATTTCTGTAGGTGGGTCCAAATTTTATACAATATGCCTAGAGCTCGGGTGGGCACTAATGGGTGGATATCCAGTCCGTTTACTTTGGGTCGTGGAACTAGGCAGGGGTGCCCGCTCTCTCCGCTTCTATATGCCTTAGCAGTTGAGCCCTTGGCATGTCGCATTAGGGCACACCCCTTAATTCGTGGCCTCCGTACTATGCACACTGAATAGAAAATTGGCCTCTACGCTGATGACACTGTTTTGTACCTGGAGGATCCTGATGTCTCCCTGGCGACAGCATTAAGCACGATAGAGGAATCTGGTTATTACTCAGGCCTCAAATTGAATAAATCTAAGTCGGTTCTGCTATATATTGATTCCCCTCCAGATGGGTCACCTCGGTCCTCAAATCTCTTGCAGGTTGTTACGTCCTTTAAGTACTTAGGAGTGTGGATACACGTGGACCCTAAAATGTACTTGCAGGCGGAGGTTTTTCCCCTTCTTAATCATGTGCAATCGAAGTGCAAAGCCTGGTCCAAGCTATACTTAAAGAGAACCCGAGGTGGCCTTGGAGGGAGAGGTCACTGTGGGTCCCAGGTGGAGGGAGAGGTCACTCTATCGCTGTCTGTCAGCGCCGCTCCCACGCCTCCTCCGCATCGCCGCTACCCGCCCTCGTCCCTTCCCTCCAATCAGCGGGAGGGAAGGGACGAGGGCGGGTAGCGGCGATGCGGAGGAGGCGGCGGAGCGGCGCTGACAGACAGCGCTAGAGTAAACATTGTGCTGGCGACACGCTGCGTGTCGCCAGCTCTGCGGGGGTATAGCGGCGAGCAGGGGGGTCTTTGACACACACGATGGGGCAACAGAGGCTGGTGTTAGTGTGCCCAACCAGCCTCTGTGCCCCACTTACGTAATACAAGGCCACCTCGGGTTCTCTTTAACAGTTGTGGGCAGAATAAATTTAGTAAAGATGATACTCCTTCCAAAAATTCTGTATGTTCTACATCAATCACCAGTGTATGTTCCTGTTGCTTTTTTCAAAAACTCAAAACTCACCTTCTCTCCTTTATTTGGAACTGTAAAAGAGCCCGGGTTAAGTATTCCTTGTTAATTAATCCAAATGGTATGGGCGGCCTTGCTTTGCCCTCTATGCAGCATTATTATTTTGCAGCTCAATTGCAACATGTTGCCTCTTGGTTTTGCACTTCTAATTTGTACAATCCTGAAGCGCTAGGTTACACTGTTAACCCTTCATTAGACAATGTGGCATTGGACCTCCTTAGGGAAGTCATACCCCTACAGTCTCACCGCAATACTATACTGACTCAAGCCATGAGAGTGTGGAAGAGAATAGGTGGCTTATACAGTTCTACGTCCTACGATTTTCATACCCCCATTTGGGATAATCCAAACCTTTCGGAGTTCATTTCCATTCCAGACCAGACCTTCTGGCAAAAGAATGGGGTTGTATTCCTGGGTCAAATTGTTTCAAAACAAAGCATTATCTCCTTCCCCTCGCTAGTAGATAGGTTTCCTGCATTTACCCCTCATCATTTTCGTTATGTACAACTTGTGCATGCATTCCGTGCTCAGTTTAAAGGCAACAAGGTTGATATTCAGCCACACCCAATCTTACAATTAATTGAGCGAGGCCCCCAAAAACATCTGATAGGGGACATTTACAAGGAGCTGGTAGAGAGTAATGCACTTGACAGAACGCTTGACTCTAAGAATAGATGGGAAACTGCTGGCCTCTCTTTGAGTGAAGAGGACTGGGATGATGCACTGGAGGCGGTTAAAAGGGTTTCTTTATGTGTGAAGGATCGTGCCACTCAACTTTACATTCTTCATCAAACTTACTTACTACCTAAGCAAGTTGCCAAATACAATCCTAACGCTCAAGATGTATGCCCTAAATGTGCTATACCCTCCCCCTCCTTCCTTCACCTTATTTGGAGCTGTCCACAGGTTGATTCCTTTTGGAAGCAAGTCATCAGTTTCCTCCATGACAAAATGGGTTGTCCTGTAACCTTTGACCCAGTACTATGTGTACTTGGAGTAATACGAGATGAGGATTTAAGAGCTGCCACCAAAACCTTTATTAGAGAGACGTTATTTGCCGCCAGGCAAGAAATCGCCCTGCACTGGCTTATCGCCAAACTCACCCCAACTTGCTTGCTGGATCAAACGCCTTGACAATGGTATCGCCTTTAAGAAACTTGCCTACACTCACAGGGAACGGTTACAACAATTCCATTTAGTGTGGCATAAATGGATTGACCGATAATGTGCCGGTTGCTGAGCGCACTGTTCTTTGGTGCGTTCTGCACTGGTCTCTTTATACTTCTGTGCCCCCTTCTTAATATTCTTAATTGTTGAATACCAAACCACGTAATTAATAATGGAGGCACACTCTATATTTGTGTTAAATACCCCACCAATATTTACTCCTGTATGATATTATATGAAGGATCTCTGACACTAATGTTAAATGTCTCTCATATTTACTTACAAAGATTAATATGTTTACTTAGCTATTTATTGCACTGTACAGTTGTTTTGTAACCCCTGACATGTTATCCTTTTCATGCTGTTTTGCTCAATGTAGTGCCTGTGTACACTTTTCTACTTCTTTTTCAAATAAACTCGTTTTGGTTAAAAAAAAAAACATGTGGGTATTGGGTGCAGGTACTGGGTATCACATAGGTGCAAATACTTGGTGCCATGCCTGAACTGGGTGCTAACTCTGGGTGGGTGTTGTGTGTCACGTGGGTTCTGAGTGCAGGTACTAGTGCTAGTACTGGTTATGTGAGTGGGTGCCATGTGGAGGCTGTGTGCAGGTGTGAGTAGTGAGTGACATGTCAGAGCTGGGTGCAAGTACTGTGCCATGTAGGTGTGAGTACTGGGTGCCAGCTATAGGGTGAAGGGGTGCAGGTATTGGGTGTCTTGTGGCTGTTTGATGCAAGTACTAAGTGCCATATTGAGGCCGGATGTGAGTATTGGGTCCTGCTTGGTGCAAGTACTGGGTGCTTGCTATAGTGGGGGTTACTGGTTGAGTGTAATGTGGGTGCTGAATATTGGTGGGATTGCTGTGGGTGCAGGGGGTGGGAGATCACTGTGGGTACTGCTATGAATGGCATAGTTGCTGCTAGGGGAGGTCGAGGTCAGTGTGGTTGATGGGGAAGGGTAGGTCACTGTGGGTGCTGGGGGGAGAAGTAATTGTGGGTGCTGTGGAAAGGAGAGGTCAGTATGGGTGCTGGAGGAAAGGGAGGTCACTGTGGGTCCTTTGGGGGAGATCACTGTGGGTCTCGGGAGGTAGAGGTCATTGTGGGTGCTAGGTGGAGTGAGAGGTCACTGTGGGTCCCAGGTGGAGGGAGAGGTCACTGTGGGTCCCAGGTGGAGGGAGAGGTCACTGTGGGTCCCAGGTGGAGGGAGAGGTCACTGTGGGTCCCAGGTGGAGGGAGAGGTCACTGTGGGTCCCAGGTGGAGGGAGAGGTCACTGTGGGTACTGGGTAGGGAGAGGTCAGTATGGGTCCTAGGTAGAGGTCACTGTGAGTGCTAGGGGAGGGAGTGGTCACTGGGTACTAGGTGGAGAGAGAGGTCACTATGGGTGCTGGGGGAGGTAGAGGTCAGTATGGGTCCTAGGTGGAGAGAGAGGTCAGTATGCCACACTAGGATTCCTGTCTGGGCCTCTTCACTTGAAAGTGTCCCAGGTGGGGGTGGAGCTTCTCGCGGGTGGGCGGGGCTTAGCATGGTCGGGGCGGGGCTTATTTTGCACGGCGAGAGGGGCCTTTTTTAAGATTTTAAAAAGGGGGGTGCCTGGGCACCCAGAGAACCCCCCTGTGCACGTGCCTGCGCAGCCCTATTGCGCTACTGTCAACGGGAGCGCAATAGGGTTGTGTGTGCGGCTGGGCTGGACATGCGATATATATATATATATATATATATATATATATATATATATATATCGCGACTGGGCTCAACTGGAGGATTTACTGGGCCGGCCAGCACAAGATTGAAGCACTGATGGTCAGAAAAGCGCTCAGAAAGCGTTCACAGTGTATCTTCTATGTCAGTGGCATGACCTCTTCATATACAACTGTCACGAGCAGGAAAAAAGGCTTCACATGCTGATTGTGCTTCATGCAATTGGAACAGACAACGTTACATTATTCATTGCTCTAATTGGTTATCAGATAAATGACTTCCTGCATGGTACCTGCTAATAGGGTATTAACTGGAATATCTGCTGCCCAGCTAATAACAAATCCCACAGAGAGAGTGGAGGCTTCCTACTTCCTGGGACTATCAGCTAAGAATGGAAAAATGATTAAATACTGCTGCATGATCAGGGTATGTGAACTCTGACATTGTTTTGCAGATAACTCTCCCGCTAGATTTGTTTCCTGTCATATCTACCAGTGTTGGTCATTTTCCAAGTAAATCCATTAATTTACTATTACCGGTACTTCATCACAGACAGTTACTACCTTCAGTCCATGTCCTACAAACACATCAGAACAGAACAAAAGTCTGGTCTTATCTGCTAAACTACAGCCAGAAAAGGCTCCTTGACATGTCACTCGTACATACCTCCAGAGGCGTAGCTAGGGTTTTCAGCGCCCGGGGACAAAGACTATTAATGCGCCCCCTAAGGTGAAGGGGCGTGGCCAAATGTGGGCATGGTTATGGGTGGAGCCAAATGTACATGGAGGTTAGCAGGCTCACGCTCACCCACCCTCCCTCAGTATGTACCTTCTAGCATGTTCCAAGACAAATTCAGCAATCATGAGCCCCCCCCCCCCCCCCATCAAGACAAATTCCGCAATCATGAGCAAACATGAGGCCCCCAACATGACCAACTCAGCAATCATGAGGCCCCCCAACAAGACAAATTTAGCAATCATGAGGCCCCCAACAAGACAAATTCAGCAATCATAAGGCCCCTAACAAGACAAATTCAGCAATCTTGAGGCCCCCAACAAATCATGAGGCCCCCAACAAGACAAATTCAGTAACCATGAGGCCCCCAACAAGACAAATTCAGCAGTCATGAGGCACATAAATAGACAGCATTTCACATAAATAGGCAGAATGCCCCCTTAATATGGTAGACACCTCTCACCTGGCAGCAGTTCCCCAAAATACACTCAATCTGACAGCAGTGGTTCCCCAAAAATAGGTAGCCCCAGGTCTATAGGTGTCCCCAGAATAGGTGGCCAGAAGTATAGATGTCCCCAGAACAGGTAGCCAGGGGTAGAGATGTCCACAGAACAGGTAGCCAGGGGTATATGTGCCCAGTATATGTAGCCAGGGGTATAATATGTGTCCAGTATATGTAGCCAGGGGTATATGTGCCCAGTATATGTAGTCAGGGTTATATGTGCCCAGTATATGTAGCCAGGGGTATAATATGTGCCCAGTTTATATAGTCAGGGATATATGTGCCCAGTATATGTAGCCAGGGAAATACATGCCCAGTATATATAATCAGGGGTATATGTTCCCAGTATATGTAGCCAGGGGTATATATGCCCAGTATATGTAGCCAGGGGTATATATGCCCAGTATATGTAGCCAGGGGTATATATGCCCAGTATATGTAGCCAGGGGTATATGTGCCCAGTATATATAGTCCGGGGTATATGTGCCCAGTATATGTAGCCAGGCATATATGTGCCCAGTATATGTAGCCAAGGGTATATGTGCCCAGTATATGTAGCCAGGGGTATATGTGCCCAGTATATATAGTCAGGGGTATATGTGCCCAGTATATATAGTCAGGGGTATATGTGCCCAGTATATCTAGCCAGGGGTATATGTGCCCAGTATATCTAGCCAGGGGTATAATATGTGCCCAGTATATATAGTCAGGGGTATATGTGCCCAGTATATATAGTCAGGGGTATATGTGCCCAGTATATATAGTCAGGGGTATATGCGCCCAGTATATGTAGCCAGGGGTATATGCACCCAGTATATGTAGTTAGGGGTATATTTGCCCAGTATATTTAGGCAGGGGTATATGTGCCCAGAGTAGGTAGCCAGGGGTATATGTGCCCAGTATATGTAGTTAGGGGTATATGTGCCCAATATATGTAGGCAGGGGTATATGTGCTCAGAGTAGGTAGCCAGGGGTATATGTGCCCAGTATATGTTGCCAGGGGTATAATATGTGTCCAGTATATGTAGCCAGGGGTATATGTGCCCAGTATATGTAGTCAGGGTTATATGTGCCCAGTATATGTAGCCAGGGGTATAATATGTGCCCAGTATATGTAGCCAGGGGTATAATATGTGCCCAGTTTATATAGTCAGGGATATATGTGCCCAGTATATGTAGCCAGGGAAATACATGCCCAGTATATATAATCAGGGGTATATATGCCCAGTATATGTAGCCAGGGGTATATATGCCCAGTATATGTAGCCAGGGGTATATATGCCCAGTATATGTAGCCAGGGGTATAATATGTGCCCAGTATATATAGTCAGGGGTATATGTGCCCAGTATATATAGTCCGGGGTATATGTGCCCAGTATATGTAGCCAGGGATATATGTGCCCAGTATATGTAGCCAAGGGTATATGTGCCCAGTATATGTAGCCAGGGGTATATGTGCCCAGTATATATAGTCAGGGGTATATGTGCCCAGTATATATAGTCAGGGGTATATGTGCCCAGTATATCTAGCCAGGGGTATATGTGCCCAGTATATGTAGCCAGGGGTATAATATGTGTCCAGTATATATAGTCAGGGGTATATGTGCCCAGTATATATAGTCAGGGGTATATGTGCCCAGTATATATAGTCAGGGGTATATGCGCCCAGTATATGTAGCCAGGGGTATATGCACCCAGTATATGTAGTTAGGGGTATATGTGCCCAGTATATGTAGGCAGGGGTATATGTGCCCAGAGTAGGTAGCCAGGGGTATATGTGCCCAGTATATGTAGTTAGGGGTATATGTGCCCAATATATGTAGGCAGGGGTATATGTGCTCAGAGTAGGTAGCCAGGGGTATATGTGCCCAGTATATGTAGTTAGGGGTATATGTGCCCAGTATATGAAGGCAGGGGTATATGTGCCCAGAGTAGGTAGCCAGGGGTATATGTGCCCGGTATATGTGCCAAATATATGTAGGCAGGGGTATAGGTGCCCAGAGTAGGTAGCCAGGTGTCCCCCTCCCCAGCAGGAGGGGAGCAGCGCAGTGGAGGGAGAGCTGTGAGCAGCGGTAGGGAAGGGGGGCAATCTCCCACCTCCTTCCCTCACCTTAGGTGCTCTCCCTCCCTCGCTCTCCCCTCCATTACTGTCCGGGTGGCTGACAGCGGCGGGCGGAACTTACCTCGTCTCGTCGCAGCGCCGGATGGATCTGCCGCTGCTCTGGTCTGGTCCAGACCAGAGCAGCGGCTGCGGGACCCGAACTTCCGGCCGGCGCTGGAGCGAGACGGAGGCGAGTTCCGCCCGCCGCTGCCAGCCAAGAGCCACCCGGACAGTAATGGAGAGAGAGCGAGGGAGGGAGAGTACCCAAGAAAAAAAAAAAAAACCCGCAGCTCAGCTAGGCGGAGGGCGCCCTTGGGGACCCGGCGCCCCGGAGCACTTGTCCTACCCCGACCCCCCCTAGCTCCGTGCCTGCATACCTCCCAACTATTTGAGATAAGAAAGAGGGACACAAGCCACACCCCTGCTACACCCCTAATCACAACCATAAAGCTTTCATAAGAAAAATGAGTTTTTTATAATTCAAACCACACTAGTTCTTTCGATCCTATATGTAGCCAGGAATAGGTACCCTCAGTATCAGTAAAGGTAGCCAGAAATAGGTGCCCAACTATAGGTAGCCAGGAATAGGTACCCCCCTGTATACATTAGGTAGCCAGAAATAAGTGCCCCCCAGTATAGGTAGCCAGCTATAGGTTCCTCAGTCCAGGTAGCCAGCTATATGTTCCCCCAGTATAGGTAGCCAGGAATAGGTGCCCCCAGTATACGTACATATGAACAGGTGCATCCAGTATAGGTCGCCAGAAATTGATGCCCCCAGAATAGGTAGCCAGCTATAGGTGCCCCCACTATGGGTAGCCAAGAATTGGTGCCCCCAGTATAGGTAACCAGAAATAGGTGCCCCCAGTATAGGTAGCCAGGAATAGGTAGCCAGGCGGAGGGGGAACGTAGCGGCAGGCACACAAGCAGTGGCCATCAGATACTTACATTGATAGGATCCATGCACCGCATGTACTTATTCCTTCCCGATCCTGCGTTCCATCTCACAGTAACAGCACCCCCTAGGGGGAGCGGTTACTATGGGATGGAACACAGGAACAGGAAGTAAGTAGTACATGCAGCGCAGGATCTCGGCAATGTGAGTATCTGATGTCCTTCTCAGCCACTGCTTGTGCGCCCGCTGCCCCCCATGCAGCACATGGTGAGGACAAGCGGGGCCCCCCCAGGCCCTGTCACACGTGACCGTGGTCCCTACACCACTGGTTTCTTGCCTTGGAGACCGTTCCTTGGGCTTGATTTATTGCGCGCAATCGTGAATTTCGCGTGAAAATTATATTTTTTTACGATGGCGAAAGTGCCGCGATGACGTGAGCCATTTAACTCACGTCTGAGTAGCCCGCCCCCAACACTGATCCTGCAGTGAACAAGAGCCAGAGGTGTGAAACGCGGGGATCCTCCAGCCTGGCGCCCACCTGGCTGCTGATAGCCATATCTCAACTCCCCAAGTGAAAGGGTTTTAACAACCCTAATGCCAGTCTCCCTCCCCTTCTCCTGAAATTGACTAATGTGCATGTTCCAGGCTTAAGCACGCCCTGCAAGTTCACATACAGCACTGCAGAAAATCATATATACTGTTCACACCAGTCCGGTCCTTTGCATTAGCGGTACCTGAGTGTTGGGACACTATTCTCTTGTACCAATATAATGATATTCATATTTGTGCTGATTGTAGGAGGGGCCAACTTCACAAAGCTCAAAATGGATTTATCTTCCACAAAACTCTGGGTAGAACAACATTCATTGTTTGTTTGCTATGGATTTTATTATTTATAACGCTGCACATCTTCTGGCAGGAACAGAAACAGTTAACATTGGAGACTAGGGATAATCAATGATATGCAGATATTTCTGAGTTTATGCAAACGTCTGTAAATTTGTGTGCAAATATATGCAGCTTGAAAATGGACCAATCAAATCCCACCCAGGTTTAAACTGATTGGTCCAATTTCAAGCTGCATATGTTTGCATAAAATTTACATAAATTTGCACAAACTCAGAAGTATTTGCATATCATTGATCATACCTATTGGGAACCCATGGGCTTGCCGACGTGACCGGTATGTTTAATTATTCATGAGTGTGGCTGGCTTCTGGCTTTTTGTTTCCTCACAGGTGGCTGTTGCTGGGACCCTGGATTAGTCTACTGCTGGAGTGGCAGCATGCATTGGTGGACTGGGCCTGCTGGGCTTTCAAGCCGCCAATCAAGTTCAGAGTAGCAGTATTTAATGCTGGGCATACACGGCGCGATAGTTGTTATCAATCGAGCCGCTGATGGCTCGATTGATAATATTCAACCTGTCCAGTCAACGCGGCGGATCGATTCCGTGCTCGATCCCCGCGGGCGGACAATGGAAGAAACGAGCGGCTAATAAGGAACTGCCCGCGGGGACGAGCGGGAATCGATCCACGCGCCCGTGCGGACGAGTGGGGACGCGCTGGCATCGAGCCAGCGGCTCGATCCCGGCGCATAAACGCGCAGTGTATGCCCAGCATAACACCTGGTGTTAGCGGTGCAGATCACCATTCTGCAAAACACCAGCCAAGTTACCTTCCCTCCCTCCCTGCGGGTTTACAACCTTAATGCTTAATTGGGCGTTTGTCTCCATTTCAAAGGACAACTAACCTGAGAGGGATATGAAGGCTGCCATATTTATTTCCTTTTAAACAATACCAGTAATTCACAATTTATACCTTTTCAGAAGAAAATTAGGAATAAAACGTAACTTTTAATTTATATTGCTAAAATAGATCGAATACAGATACTATTAATAGTGAACAACGTGAAAACAATTGGGTTGGTAGGTATATAGTTGTTAGTCATACGACAACCTATCAATCTCCCATTGCAGGGGCGGCGCCAGGGGGGTGCTTGGGGGTGCTCAAGCACCCCCTAGAATTGTCCAAGCACCCCCAAAGCACCCCCTGGAGTGAACTGACTTCAGGCGTCTAAAAGACGCCAAGTCAGTTCACACAGCGGCAGCACGGAGCAGCAGGCAGGGCTACGGTAAGATGGCCGCCCGGAGCCCTGTTCTGCAGACTTCGAGTCTGCAGTGCATGGCTTCGGGCGGCCATTTTCCCGTAGCCCTGCTCTCTGCATGCAGGCAGGAAGTCTCGTCGTGACGTCGGGAAGGAAGAGGATCGTGGGCGCGCGGGCGCTGCGCGCCACAATGAGGTCGGGACAGGAGGTCGGGAAAGAAGGTCTTCTGGCTGTAGGTGAGTAAATGGGTTTTTCTTTTCTTTTTCAGGTGATGCTGATTGTGCATATTGGGACCATATCTGCCACCGATTGTGCATATTGGGACCATATCTGCCACCGATTGTGCATATTGGGACCATATCTGCCACCGATTGTGCATATTGGGACCATATCTGCCACCGATTGTGCATATTGGGACCATATCTGCCACCGATTGTGCATATTGGGACCATATCTGCCACCGATTGTGCATATTGGGACCATATCTGCCACCGATTGTGCATATTGGGACCATATCTGCCACCGATTGTGCATATTGGGACCATATCTGCCACCGATTGTGCATATTGGGACCATATCTGCCACCGATTGTGCATATTGGGACCATATCTGCCACCGATTGTGCATATTGGGACCATATCTGCCACCGATTGTGCATATTGGGACCGTATCTGCCACCGATTGTGCATATTGGGACCGTATCTGCCACCGATTGTGCATATTGGGACCGTATCTGCCACCGATTGTGCATATTGGGACCGTATCTGCCACCGATTGTGCATATTGGGACCGTATCTGCCACCGATTGTGCATATTGGGACCGTATCTGCCACCGATTGTGCATATTGGGACCGTATCTGCCACCGATTGTGCATATTGGGACCGTATCTGCCACCGATTGTGCATATTGGGACCATATCTGCCACCGATTGTGCATATTGGGACCATATCTGCCACCGATTGTGCATATTGGGACCATATCTGCCACCGATTGTGCATATTGGGACCATATCTGATAACGATTGTGCATATTGGGGCCATATCTGATAACGATTGTGCATATTGGGGTCATTGGACGTGTTTTTTGTTACAATCTGCTCACATTACGTGTATTTTCTTGAGAAAACCTGCACAATTATGTGAATTTTCTGGGAAAAGGGTCACCAAAACTTGGGCCCTCTGTCTTTGCGTTGCACTTTTAAAGGGAACCCGAGGTGAGAATAATATTGAGGCTGCCATATTTATCTCCCTTTAAGCAATACCAGTTGCCTGGCTGCCGTGCTGGTCCTCTGCCTCTTATTCTTTCAACCATAGACCCTGAACAAGCATGCAGCAGGTCAGGGGTTTCTGACAATATTGTCAGAACTGACAAGATTAGCTGCATGGCTTGTTTCTGGTGTAATTCAGTTCACTACTACAGCCAAATAGATCAGCAGGGCTGCCAGGCAACTAGTATTGTTTAAAAGGAAATAAATATGGCAGCCACCATATCACTCTCACCCTGGGCTCACTTTAAATTACAGTTAGCCCCGCCCTCATCCGGTCATGACCACGCCCATTTTTTTTCGCGCGCCGCAGGTTGTAGCCACACCCATTTTTTGCCGCTTCGCGCGCCGCAGGTCGTCAGCTCCCCCGGAAATTGGTCCAGCACCTGCATAGCACCCCCTAAAAAAAATTCCTGGAGCCGCCACTGTACATAAGAGAATGGGAAACACTAGGCTAGCTGATAAAAGTGCAATTAGAGGACAGGCAAGCTGGTAAATATACACAGCATGATGCAGAGCTTGCCTGGAGGGTCCGTGGGAAAACATCTGTCTTGTCTCTCCCCATTGTTATAATGATTGCATGTGCAGATAAGGTGTTAAACAGGTTGAAAAGTTTTGACATTCCCTAGACTTCAGGAGGGCTGCTTTCTGACTTGTGTGGGAGACTGGCAGGGACAGCAGTCCTATTACTGGCAACTAGTCTCTGTGTAATGTGGGACTGCAATGCAGATTAGCTCTCTGCTCCATCTCCTGCTATTCTCAGTCTCACTCCTCTCGCTGGGCTAGTGCACGACAAAAATCGCAATAGCAATCGCTAGCAATTTGCAAATGCGACTTGATAATTTGGGCTGAGGCTGCCATGATAACGGGCCTCAAGTCTATGTTTCCCTACAGGCCAAAAGGTCCCAGTCCTCCCCTGGTAGCAGCATAGTGTGTGTGTACAGTGTATATCTACTGTGTGCTGTGTGTGTATAGTGTGTGTGTATATAGTGTGTGTGCGTGTGTGTGTATGTGTGTGTGTGTGTGTACTGTGTATAGTGTGTGTGAACTGTGTATAGTGTGTGTGTTGTGTGTACTGTGTGCATGTGTATATTGTGTGTGTGTGTGTACTGTGTGTGTACTGTGTATAGTGTGTGTGTTGTGTGTAGTGTGTAGTGTGTAGTGTGTAGTGTGTAGTGTGTAGTGTGTAGTGTGTGTGTGTGTGTGTGTGTGTGTGTGTGTGTGTGTGCGTGCGTGCGTGCGTGCGTGCGTGCGTGCGTGCGTGCGTGCGTGTGTGTGTGTGTGTGTGTGTATGCCGCAATAAGTATATTTTATGGTGAAACGCTCTGCTGCATTACAACTATTTTCTGGTGAACCCATGCAGCAATAAGTGTATTTTCTGGTGAAACGCTGCTGTATTATGATTTTCGGGGGTCTTGGGGGTGGTATTCAGGGGGTATGGGGCTCGGCGGCAATCACGGGGGGGGCACAGGATTTCTCGCCTGGAGTGACAAAATGGCTAGAGACGCCCCTAGGTACACACTTCCCACCTTAGCAGTGCGACCTGCTGTAACTAAGAAGGCTTTTGTGAGCCCTGGTGAGCCCCAGTTTTTGGCTGTTTTTTTCATATTCCAAATCCCAGCCACACACCCTCCTGCCTCTCTGCTATGCCTTCCCTCCTGCCGTGTGCCATACCTGTGCCCGCTCCCCCCCCCCCCCCCCCATGCCATATACATCCCCTACCACCCTCTAGTGACATTATTGCATGGCCTCTCTCCCAATAATGGCTTCAGGAAGCTTTGAGGATGGAGGGAGGTAAGGCTTTGTAGACACGTTCATAGTCAAATTGTCATCAAAGTATGAGGACTCAACAGGGTTTAGAAGAGACCTATTTATGATACATCCAGTGCTGCTGAAATGGAAAGCTTATATGGGCTTCAGATAATACTATGTGCAGACTGGAGACAACTTGAGCATGCCAGTCTCAGTATACATATGTGACATACTGTACGTATAGACAGCACGGTAGTATAGTGTTTAGCACTCTCGCCTTGCAGCCCTGGGTCCCCGTTTTCAATCCCAGCCAGGGCACTATCTGCAAGGAGTTTGTATGTTCTCTCTTTGTCTGTGTGGGTTTTCTCCTGGCATTCTGGTTTCCTCCCACACTCCAAAAACATACAGATAATTGGCTTCCCTCTAAACTGGACCTAGACTATGATACATATACTACACGATACATGAATACACATATGATGTTAAGGATTAGATTGTGAGCCCCCCCAGGGAAAGTTAAGTGACAAGAACATATAATCTGTATAGTGCCGTGGAAGATGTCAGTGCTATATTAATACTAAATAATAAAAAGTGCACACTTGGCTTGGCAGACACACTCCTCCTTTGGCATAAAGAGAGGAGGAGAAGGATATCTCTTGCTGTGGGGGAATACAATGGCCAACAATCCAACAAAGAGTATTGTTGATGAGGGGTCTGGAGTCCCCCTTGTTCCTCCATGGAGACATAAAAAAACAATTGGAGGGAACTGGCTGTAGCTGCCTCTTATGCATTAGTATGTAAAGTAATTTCGAAGGGAATGAAAACAAATAGTTAACTCACAAACCTGGGTTGCCAAAAGGCAACCACAAATTTTTGCTTGACGGTGGTGTCACTGACCACCAAGAGAAGGTTGACTTGCTTTGGTGTGGTTAGGTTTGATGCCAAAAAAAGGGATAGGGAAAATGAAAAACAAACAATTGCCTTAACTAAAAAATTACCCCAATGGGAGTTCAAAGGTGTAACACTGGGTGGGAGGCACCCCAAAGGATGAGTAAAATGATTAAAAACATTTTCAAAGGCAAGAAAAACTTACCCTAAGAAGAGGACTGATATAAGATAAAAAAAAAATCATATTCATAAACACTGGACAACGCGTATCCTGGGCATCCACCCTCTTTCTCAGGTCAATAAAACAGTGTGTGGGCACCAGTGCATTTTAACAAAGAAATATTGCACGGTAGTGTAAAACAATTGTAGCAGTGTAACACATGGTAAAACCAGTATATTACTTCACCCATCTAGATGACACCACACGCATCTAGACTCGTCCTCTGACAATTGTTTCGCACAGAGCGGTGCTTGATTACGGATGAATCAATGGTGTTAAGAAGTCCAATACATTAGTGTTATATCAGTCCTCATCCTGGGGTATGTTTTTCTTGCCTTTTTATCTGTTTTTCATAATTTTACACATTTTTGGAGGTGCCCCCCTCCGACTGAGTATAATTATCCCCCTGAGCATGGTGAGCTGTATGGCAACAGGGATATTGCCAATATAGACAACAGACTGGTACCTGTTCTTAATGCTGGAAATAGTAAAATATAAACAATAAAAAAATACATCAGAAAATTAATCTGTTAATGACTGAAGGGATAAAAAGGTAGAGGATAAATGAACACAGGAGAAGGGCTCCAATTGTGTTCTGCTGTATCTGATCATAATAAACAACAAAGACTCATTCATCAGAACTTCTTAGTGTGAGAGAGCATGCTGCATGAGTATTCATTACAGTTATTTACACCTGGGGCAATATTTGCATGAGCTGGCTTGCTTATGTTATAATTTAAGTAGGCCTCAGTTACTTGGCCTGAGTTTTATGTAAAAGGCTTGTCCGCAGTGTATGCCTTTAAAATAGACAGAGGCATCTCAGGGTCTGCGTGTAGCAGAAGATACACGCAGATACTGAGAACATGTTCCTAAGAGAAGGCCATCGGTTTACTCTGACCTCCACTTACAGGACAGGAACAGTAAACATTGGCCATATTTACTAAACATTCACATTCCCGCATCTGGGTCAAGTGCCTCATCGATTATTAATCGAGTAGGTGTGTATGATGACACCACAAGTGAGTCCACCAATAGACTTATTTAGGGGGTGGCGAAGATGATGTCATATTTAACTCTTTCCTAGCCGGTATTAAATCTGGAGCAAGCAATGGAGAACTCACTTCTGCTTCTTCCTTCTGCACTAGCTCGCAAGGCCGACTGGGACCTAAGCATGTTCGTCCTTTCTGTAATCTGATAGAATGTATGTTGTACATATGTAGTTTAGTGTAACGTAGTTAGGAAGAAGGTACCTGATTGACTTCAAGAGGGAGTCTAATCATGAGCTTATAACGCAACATGAAGATTGGCATGGCTAGGATATGATGAATGTATCTATCTGTATTCCTGTGACTTGAATAAATGACGGAAACATTGAAAGAAGCCTGAGCAAGTCTATATCCTGTTTGCTGTGTGGAGAGTCAAGTGATCTCACAGTCTGTGAGACGATGGTTTTGAAGCAAGGTGATAAGAACAGTTTATAACAGTGGTGCCTGAAATCCTTCCCTGCCTAACTATACAGGCAGACGGGGCCGGGGCCGACGGAAAATGGTTTCAAGATATTCCACAGCAAAACAAGCGGAATAGACGGACACGGACTGTAAAGCTTATCACGCTGAGACTGATAAGCTGGTGTGAGTAGTGTGTGGGAGCCAAGCACACAGCTGCAATTCGATAGAACCAGCGGCGACACTCGTGGATGTTAAACTTAGACTGACAGTGCACATCAGTCCTTGCCAAACCGGGTCACAGGTGTCTGGAAGCTCCGAGGCCGGCTGGCAGCTGCCGCTGGAGATGATCCGCTGAGCCAGTGTGGGTACACAGAGCTGACGCTCAGTAGTTCCAGAGATCCACTCAGTGTCGTGGAAAGTTGCCAAAAGCTGGTCGAATTCGCAGGCTTACAAAGTCTTCTGCTCAGGCAAGTATGTTTTACGTTGTTGTGTTGCATTATCTTTATTGTATAACCAGGAGAGGTTAATGTGTTAATGTGTATATTCTGTGTTAATTGCAGTGGGGAGGCTGCGGGCTTCTCATCTCTCCCATGCATGGTGGGAGGGGGGAGTCTGGTTTATGTGCTTGGTTTTTTTTTTTTTTTCTTCGGATTCAAGTTTTCTGTGTGGCAGATGTTTTGTTTTTCTCTCCCTGTCCAGAGACGGGGCAGGATGATAGATAAGGGGGGGGGGGGTCCCCCGCGGCAGAGGTAGCAGAGTAGACAGGAGAGAACAGTTGTGAAACTTAGAAGTACGTTTTTCTCGGGGAGCTGGGTGGACAGCCCTTGTCTCTGGGTAGCTGTGGAATTTCGCAGAGGGACAGCTGAGATAATGGGTGAGGTTTTTGTGTGTCTTTCCTCCGCGCGTTAACATTGCTAACATGCTTGTAAATATCTGCATCTGTTATGTTGTTCAGCCAGCTCGTCTGTTGTTCGTCTCAGTAATAGCGCTGTAATAGTTCCGAGTTATGGCTGAGATGAGCTGCAGATGAGTTGGGGAGAGAGGGGATAGAGGGAGAGAGGAGGAAAGCGAGTGTCTTTCTGTTTGTGAGATGTTCTGCACGTTTCTCGCATTTCCAATCGGTTACAGTGGTTGGGAGTCGTATAGCTCGCTCGGCCGGTTCTTAATTATGTCTGTGATAGAGTGAGAAAGATTCCTACGTCTCTGGGGATCCGTATGTTTGATTGCAGTTCGGATTACAGCTGAGACGTGAAGGAATGCTGAGGCTGATTTTTGTGCACTGTGGATAGAAGCTGTGTGTAACGATGCATAAAAAAAGTATGTTCTATTTGTGTTTGCTCTCTCTCCTAGGTCTATAGGAACGAGAGGCTGCTATGGGAGCAGCCATCTCAGCTGGCAATCCAGGACTCAAAATGGCGGCAGTGGAGAGAGCCCGCCCCCGTGAGTCATGGCCCCCACACGTCATGGCAGGGGGGAGGAGGGGCTGGGGGATCCACGTCACGTCAGGCTGTGCTCGCGGCTCCGGGCAGAGCAGCTGGAAGGGAGGGGGGGAGAGATACAGAGACATGCTACTGTGTGTCTCGGGTTGCAACGTATTTACCCAGAGTTTTTCCCAGAGTCCATGGACAGGAATGCCAGAATAGGAAGTGTTTCCCAGCTCGGTGCAGGGACACACGGAGCAGTACAGATCAGAAATGGGTCTGTACTGTGTTGCTTATGGGATTATTCCTGTAAGTGAGGCACCTTAATGGGTGGTGCAGCATGAGTTCCCAATAGAAGGAAAGGGGGACAGCGCATCAAAGGGGGTGCCGGAGTTGGAAAAAAGGGAGTTGACCACTTCGGGTTTCCGTCGCCGTGTCTGCAGAGCGGTAACGTTTTTTCCGGTTTTGTCGTGAATAGGGCCAGAGCTGGACTGAGAGGTCTATGCTGGGCTGCAGCTGTTTTGTGTGCGTTTTTTTTTCGTCCACTGATTGGTCAAATATGTTTTTTTCCAGCTCCTATCAATTGTAGCACAAAGAACAAGGACTGACAACAGTTCATGGGGCAATTATACAGATGATAGAATTGCCGTTTACAGAGTGACAGTGTATCAGTACGCTGTTTGCCATGTGACTACCTTCCATGTGGGCATTCAGGGATCTGCATACAGGCATGTGACGCTGGTATGCTTAGCCCTGCACCCTGTGTAGTTTAAGTGCAAAGTGCTCCTTCCTACAGGGAGGCAGCCAGTTTTTTTTGGTAGTTTAGGTGGTGGCACGGCAAACATTGGTCAGAGGGTACAACACACAGAACTTCTAGCAGAGCTGGTATCGCGATGAAGTTCTAGATAAGTAAATGCGATAATGAGTAAGAGCATTGCAGGCTCACCTGCAAAGCAGCATCAGGTGTGGCATCCGTAATCTGTGCATGCGACGGCCGCGCATGGACAGATAAGGGGGGATGTGGAGTGAGCTGCAATGGGGTGAGAGCTTCCAAAGGTGAAGCGAGCTTCCAGAGGTGAAGTCCGCGGGAGCATATTTTAAACAGGTAAGTACTGAAGATAGTACTGAGGTAGGGGGGTGAAGTTTAACTCCAATCTACCAATAAGAGTAAACAGAGTTCATGAGAACCATAAAGCAACGAGATCAATTACGGTATATATTGATCAATTTAAAGTGTAAAGAGTACAAGCCGCAGGGCGAATCCCAAATCATTAATAAGAATTGATTTGTTTGTATTTCGATTTCAGGTGTTTGGCAATATGGATTTGAGACAGATGCCGTGCTGGCAGCAAAGCTGGAGATGTCAGTCGGATAAGCGAAAGGTTCCAGATGCCAATCTAAGCTTGGAGGAACACGAGATTCCTGAAATCGGAAAGAGACTAAACCACGAGATTCCTGAAATCGGACAGAGACTAAAAAAACTGTCTGAGCAAAGCATAGTGCAAATTGCTAATGTTTTTCTTTCCCAAGGTGGTGCTTTTATAATGAGGAGTACCGTGCTGATGGTGATCCTAGGTTGCCATTTCGTCCTAGGAGAACGAAGAGAGGACATTCTCGGGTATAATAAGGGGTTAATGAGAACACAAGTGCCAGGTGCAGACAAATTTCATGGCACAATGTGGGTGAAAGGTCTGAAGGGTCAGGTGTGCTGGAAGGGTGACGTGAACGGCAGTGTAGATCTGCTATTGAATGTCACACTCCCAGAATCGATGCACCGATCCAAAGTTTTGTTAAAAGGTACCTTGCAGTACAATGGGTACATGCAAAAGGTGGAGTGTGTGATTCAGGGGTACCTTGTCTTGGTTATGCAGAGTGAGATGGTTCCAGATTGGAGAGGAACGAGCAGGAGGCGTCAATTCTTTTACCAGAGAGACGCAGGGGACAACATCACACTCTGGAGCTACCAACAGAGAGTGCCTCTGAAACAACTATACACACGTAAAGGCTGGAAAGCCGAGGGTTGGTGGTTCTCGAAACAAGAAGTAAAAATCGAGATCCAGCCACAGTCTCGGGGGACCAAGAGGGTGGGGAGAGCAATCCCGAGTAGGGGAGGGTCCACACAGATAACATCCTCACTACAGGGGTCACAACATGAGACAATACCACACAGTCCATATTCAAGCACTTATCCTCATGCTAGATGGGTAAGTGAGGAGGTACTCTTAATCGAACGATTGCAGAGAGTACATTCTTCCCGACCTAAGGTACGCATGTTGCCCCAGGACATAAGGGGGGCAAAGGTCCAAACAGGACAGTTGGGAACAGCGTTTGTCATTGATATGCTAATCAATTTCCCAGAAGAAAGAGTACCTACCGTATTCTTCTGGGGAGGGCCACAAGGGTTAGCATGGGACGTGAGTTGGATGGATCCGGGGACCTTTTGGAGTAGAGAGGTAGAATCCTGGGATACATCAGGTAGCACCCCGGGGACTCTCTATGACGGAAGGGTGATGGGACTAAAAAGGGGGGGTTTAAAAATAGCGCCCTTAGTCCAGGAGGATGAAGGACCATGGACATATGGTTTTTGCATCCCACAGTCCCTAGAGTTTAAGGGTCCAAATAGATCTTGCATAATGAGAAGGGGAACCGTGACAGTAAAAGTGGGGGTTCCCACAACGCCTAAAGCTCAGGTAGTCACCCTGCCAGGGACTACTCAGGAACCCCACCTACCGTCATGTGAGACACATCAGGTTGTAAAAAGTGGCCCTTTCCAGTTAAATCAACTGAGGGCGACTCCAGTTATCATGGAGGCCCAGCTTCAATTGATCACTTGGCAGATTAATTTAGAAGAGTGGGTAATATCTAATATATACCCTAACTGTAGCACTGTCACTGCCACCCTGGTACAGTCTTTTATGTCATGGGCACATTCCACGGGGAATAGCGTAGCCAGAAGAAGGTCCCGAGATTTAACAGATACACTCTTGGGAGGAATGGGCGCTGGAATGGGGGTAGCAAACAGTGTAGACATAGAAGGGATGACGGAGGTCATTCAACAATTAGGCACATTGGGACAACAGAATGTGGGTACCCAACACCATCTGAACTTGGTTTTGGAACAGTTAACACACAACACCTATAGAGTTCAGGGGTACACTCAAAGGCACATTCAAATAATTCTTCAGAAGATGATTGAACATGCTAGGGGTACTGCATGGGAGACAGCATGCCTGTCAATGCAAACCGAGTTAACAGCAGATTTTAAGATAATGGCTCAAGCCTTATCAGAAGGTAAAACTCCTTTACAGCTGAGACTTGACAAGGAGCGATTTGTCGATTTTCCGGGGGAAGGATCTTTTGCATGGAGGCACCGAGAGGTGTGGATAAACAAATGGATGGGGTGCGACAATTTTTTATGCACCGCTACTTCCTTAGTTCCTACCGGCGGAGAAACTCAGGTAGTTTTTCCAGTAGTATCCCTGGGTACACCTGTTTCCGCAACACATGTCTTACACCATGACCTGAGAGGTCAACGATTTTTGGTGCTAGACGGGGAGGTGAAACAAGTAGATTTGTCATCATGCTGGCAATTCTCAGAGAGGTACCTGTGTTTGCCGGGGCAAGTCCGATTTAGTGAGGACGCCTGCTGGCTCAATAGCACAGAGTGCGCAGCTGCCATCCAAAAGATCCCTCCTAATGCCAAACCAATATCTCCGGTGGCTGAAGGAAAAGTGTGTTTTTTAAACATGAGGTCTAATGACACATTCATTGTACATTTTCATAATTGTTCCGATAGGGTTGGTCTCTTAAGGGGAACATATTGTGTGAGCGGAGATCCCATACGGATCAAGTCATCTAGGTTTGACTACGTGATTCCTCAAATTGTGAGGAGAACTCTACAGTTCAAAGCTCCACAGGAGGTGCCCATCCTGAGGGATAACACGCCATGGGACAAATGGGTACAGGTTTTGACACAAGATCACACTTTGTTAAAACGGTTAAACAACCAGAACACTAAATTAGAGGTGATATTTCGTCATGATCAAGGCGATCTTAAAGAGGTTGAACACAAATATAATCAGGTGAGTTCCAGTCTGACCTGGTGGAAACGGTTTCTGGCAATATTCCAGGGACATTCGGACTGGGCCTCTGCAATTCAGAATTTCTTCCTACATCCACTGGTCGTAGTGATGGGGGTGGCAATCTTGGGAATCATTATACAGGTGAGTTTGTGTGTAAAATTACGCAAACAAATTAACACGGTCCAGAGATTGGTGCCTCATAAACCATCTCATGAACCAATATTTTCAAATTAAGGGATATACAGGGTTACGGGTATAGGTTTAGTAGTACCTAGGAGCTGATTGTATAAAGGCGCTCTTTTAGAAGGCACATGGCACTGCTCCGTTTTGTAACAACCAAACGAGTTTCACTTTTCTGTGGTCATGCAAGTTTGTGAGTGATACGCAAGTGACGCAAATGCTGAGCATGTGGTATTGAGGGACTTAGAAGTAGGGCATCCCCAGAGAGCCTGGTTACAGGAAGACCAAGAGGTCTTGTTCTCTCTCTTCCAGGAGTAACCGCCTAGAGCAGAGAAGTTGTGTGAGCACGAACATCGAAAAGTGAAACATAAAAGAAACCAGGTACTGGGAGGTTCAGACGCTGGGATCTGCGGGTCAAGCCGTTTTAGGGGGGATTGTTATAATTTAAGTAGGCCTCAGTTACTTGGCCTGAGTTTTATGTAAAAGGCTTGTCCGCAGTGTATGCCTTTAAAATAGACAGAGGCATCTCAGGGTCTGCGTGTAGCAGAAGATACACGCAGATACTGAGAACATGTTCCTAAGAGAAGGCCATTGGTTTACTCTGACCTCCACTTACAGGACAGGAACAGTAAACATTGGCCATATTTACTAAACATTCACATTCCCGCATCTGGGTCAAGTGCCTCATCGATTATTAATCGAGTAGGTGTGTATGATGACACCACAAGTGAGTCCACCAATAGACTTATTTAGGGGGTGGCGAAGATGATGTCATATTTAACTCTTTCCTAGCCGGTATTAAATCTGGAGCAAGCAATGGAGAACTCACTTCTGCTTCTTCCTTCTGCACTAGCTCGCAAGGCCGACTGGGACCTAAGCATGTTCGTCCTTTCTGTAATCTGATAGAATGTATGTTGTACATATGTAGTTTAGTGTAACGTAGTTAGGAAGAAGGTACCTGATTGACTTCAAGAGGGAGTCTAATCATGAGCTTATAACGCAACATGAAGATTGGCATGGCTAGGATATGATGAATGTATCTATCTGTATTCCTGTGACTTGAATAAATGACGGAAACATTAAAAGAAGCCTGAGCAAGTCTATATCCTGTTTGCTGTGTGGAGAGTCAAGTGATCTCACAGTCTGTGAGACGATGGTTTTGAAGCAAGGTGATAAGAACAGTTTATAACAGCTTACAGATGTTGAGAGTCTACAGTCGGTGGCCAAGCCTAAATATTGCAGCTGACCAGTGGTGCTCAGCAGAGCTCGAATATTCGAGTAGCTCGAATATTCGAGCTCTTTTCCAGCTATTCGAGCTCGGTATTCGAGCTCCGAATAGCTGCAGCTATTCGAATGGGCTATTCGAGTAAACGCGAATAGCCCATTCACTATTCGAGCTATTCGAGCAAACGGCGCTATTCGAGCTCGGGTACCGAGCTCGAATAGCGTCATAGCCCAGATTGATGTCCTTAGAGCCAATCAGAGGGCTCCTAGGCCCTCTGACGGCAGCCAATCACAGAGGGGGACCCTGGCCAGCCCCTACCCTATAAATAGCGGCCGCCATGTTAGGTTTCTCCGTCCTTGCCTGAGACTTGCATAGAGAGAGAGTTGCTCCTTTGTGCTTTGGCTTAGCAAGAGCTCTATTGTGGTCATTTACCTAGCGTTTTTGCTCACATACACCTCCTATACACACCTATATTGTTGTTAGTTAGATAGACATTGTATTTTAGTTAGTAGCTTTTGTGTTACACAGACAGAGACAGCTGCTGCAGGCAAGCTTACAGCTTTAGGCCTCAGGGCCTGCCTGTGTGGGCAGCTGTTCTCTCCTGTCCTCTGTTAGTATATTTATCTCATCTATACCAGTATTTCTGCTGTCCTTTACTACTGATTGATTCTGTATTTAGTATTGTAGTTATACTGTACTAGGACACTCACTGTCACTGTTCATAGGCTAAGGCTAAGGCTACTAGCTCCTGCGTGTGTGCACTCACTGTCTTGTACACACACACTCTATTTCCTTCTGATTACTGATTGATTATTGTAATTAGTTGTACTTACTGTTACTACTTACTCTTACTGTACTAGGAGTCTAGGACACTCAGTCACTGTTCATAGGCTACTAGCTCCTGCGTGTGTGCACTCACTGTCTTGTACACACACACTCTATTTCCTTCTGATTACTGATTGTTTATTGTAATTAGTTGTACTTACTGTTACTACTTACTCTTACTGTACTAGGAGTCTAGGACACTCAGTCACTGTTCATAGGCTACTAGCTCCTGCGTGTGTGCACTCACTCACTGTCTGTGTACTGTAGTGTACACACACACTCTATTTCCTTCTGATTACTGATTGATTATTGTAATTAGTTGTACTTACTGTTACTACTTACTCTTACTGTACTATAGGAGTCTAGGACACTCAGTCACTGTTCATAGGCTACTAGCTCCTGCGTGTGTGCACTCACTCACTGTCTGTGTACTGTAGTGTACACACACACTCTATTTCCTTCTGATTACTGATTGATTATTGTAATTAGTTGTATTTACTGTTACTACTTACTCTTACTGTACCATAGGAGTCTAGGACACTCAGTCACTGTTCATAGGCTACTAGCTCCTGCGTGTGTGCACTCACTCACTGTCTGTGTACTGTAGTGTACACACACACTCTATTTCCTTCTGATTACTGATTGATTATTGTAATTAGTTGTACTTACTGTTAGTACTTACTCTTACTGTACTATAGGAGTCTAGGTCTAGGACACTCAGTCACTGTTCATAGGCTACTAGCTCCTGCGTGTGTGCACTCACTCACTGTCTGTGTACTGTAGTGTACACACACACTCTATTTCCTTCTGATTACTGATTGATTATTGTAATTAGTTGTACTTACTGTTACTACTTACTCTTACTGTACTATAGGAGTCTAGGACACTCAGTCACTGTTCATAGGCTACTAGCTCCTGCGTGTGTGCACTCACTCACTGTCTGTGTACTGTAGTGTACACACACACTCTATTTCCTTCTGATTACTGATTGATTATTGTAATTAGTTGTATTTACTGTTACTACTTACTCTTACTGTACCATAGGAGTCTAGGACACTCAGTCACTGTTCATAGGCTACTAGCTCCTGCGTGTGTGCACTCACTCACTGTCTGTGTACTGTAGTGTACACACACACTCTATTTCCTTCTGATTACTGATTGATTATTGTAATTAGTTGTACTTACTGTTAGTACTTACTCTTACTGTACTATAGGAGTCTAGGTCTAGGACACTCAGTCACTGTTCATAGGCTACTAGCTCCTGCGTGTGTGCACTCACTCACTGTCTGTGTACTGTAGTGTACACACACACTCTATTTCCTTCTGATTACTGATTGATTATTGTAATTAGTTGTATTTACTGTTACTACTTACTCTTACTGTACCATAGGAGTCTAGGACACTCAGTCACTGTTCATAGGCTACTAGCTCCTGCGTGTGTGCACTCACTGTCTGTGTACTGTACACACACACTCTATTTCCTTCTGATTACTGATTGATTATTGTAATTAGTTGTAATTACTGTTACTACTTACTCTAACTGTACTATAGGAGTCTAGGACACTCAGTCACTGTTCATAGGCTAGCTCCTGCGTGTGTGTGTGCACTCACTGTCTGTGTAGTGTGTACACACTACACAAACTCTATTTCCTTCTGATTACTGATTGATTATTGTAATTTCTAGTTGTACTTACTGACTCTTACTACTTACTTACTGTATTAGGGACACTCACTCAGTCACTGTTCATAGGCTAGCTCCTGCGCGTGTTTGCGCGTGCGTGCACTCACTGTCTGTAGTGTACACACACTCTATTTCCTTCTGATTACTGATTGATTATTGTAATTTCTAGTTGTACTTCCTGACTGTTACTACTTACTTACTGTACTAGGGACACTCACTCAGTCACTGTTCATAGGCTAGCTCCTGCGCGTGTTTGCGCGTGCGTGCACTCACTGTCTGTAGTGTACACACACTAAATTTACTTGTGATTACTACTGATTATTGTAACTTCTAGTTGTACTTCCTGACTGTTACTACTTACTTACTGTACTAGGGACACTCACTCAGTCACCTCACCCACCAACCCACTCCATTAAAGTACCCCACTTTTAACCCGCCCTTTTAAAAAACTTTTGTCTTTACGCCCAAAACATCGAAGATGTCTGGAAGTGGCAGCCAGCGCGGTTTGGGCAAGGGGAAGGGCAGCAAGGGAATCAGGAGGAGAGGGAGCAGCATTGTGGCAGGCCGCGGCCGCGCCACCATGCACAGTTCCGCAGCAGCAGCAGCGTCAGTGGCTAACATTCCTCCCATAGCCACTGGCCGTGGACGCCTTGGGCGCCGCCCAGCAGGAGCATCTGCAACTCACGCTGCAGAGACACAGCAGCAGCAGCGTGTAGCACCTGCTCCGATTTTCCTCCAGCCGGGTCGGAAACGTCCCATTGAGGAAAAGCATGCAGACACTGTGGTGCAACTCATGACAGAGGATGAGCAGCCCGCCATCAGCTCTGCATCCGAGGCCTCCACCCTCACCACCACCACCACCACCCCTGTTTGCAGCAGCTGCCCAGCAGGGTCTGGGGAGGAGGCCAGTTCACCGTCACAAGTTGGCGACCTGTCACTCAGCAGTATTTTTACCCCAGGCACCATCAGGGTATTGTCTGCTGTTGTTGGCGATTTGGAGGAGGAGATGCTGATGGGCACTTTGGGGGATGAGGGATTGGACAGCAAGACTGTGGCGACAGTCAAGCAGCCCATCCATGCATCAGGAGAGGAGTTTGGGGGGTCATCATCCCAGCAGGACATGTTTCAGGAGGGGGAGGATGATGATGACCCGGTGACAGACAGAGACTGGGTGCCACCACCTCCAGGGGATGTCGTCCTCAGCAGCTCTGAGGAGGAGGATGCGCTTGTGGGCCTTGCAAGGAGGCGCATCATTGCAAGCATTGGCAGCAGTAGGCAGGTCCCACAGCCTGCTGGTGTCTCAGGCTCAGCAGCAGCAGCAGCAGCATCTGCCAGTACCACCACCAGCCGCACCCAAGCCCCCCCCCCCAACCACCACAGGGAGACAGGCGGCAGCAGCGCTTCCATGCCGTAGGGGGATGTTTCTGTCACCAATCTGGCGATTTTTCACCATGCCCACTGTGTACAGCAAGTACGCCACTTGCAACCACTGTCAGCGGAAGTTGAGCAGAGGTGCAGACCACTTAAAGTTCAGCACCAGCTCGCTCATCAACCACCTTGCTGCGAAACATTTCCACCAGCATGAGGAGTTCCAGAGGCTGAAGGCATCTGGTGCTGGCAGTGGCACCACACCCATCACTGCACAGCCTTCAGCTGCAGCAGCAGCAGCAACAGCAGCCACCCGCCCTCCTGCTCCTCCAGCAGCACCAGCAGGAGTGCGGAAACGCACTGCTCCTCCCCCCTCTGCAACTCCTGCCGCCGACACTGAGGCCTGTTCTGGCAGCCAGTCCTCAGTGGCCTCCTCCGCTGTGTCTGCTGATTCCCGTGCCAGCAAAAGGCCACGCCAGAGCCTTTTGAGCGAGTCCTTCCAGGGGGTGGTTAGGGCTCTGCCTCCCAGCAGCCGTCGCGTGCGGCAGCTGAACGGCTTGCTGGCACGGGCCATGTGCTCCCAACTCCTGCCGTACACGCTCGTGCAGGAGGGGAGCGACATTCGTGCGCTGCTTGCTTGCGCAGCCCCAGACTGGCAGCTCCCCAGCAGACACTTCTTTGCCCGCAAGGCCATTCCTGCACTGCACCGCTTTGTGATGGCCAATGTGGAGCGAGGGCTGGAGCACGCGGTTGGTGAAAGGGTCCACGTCACCATGGACTCCTGGAGCAGCCGCTTCGGGACAGGCCGCTACCTGTCCTTCACTGTCCACTGGGTCAGCTTGGTGGAAGGGGGTGAGGATGGGAGAGCAGCAGCGGGCACAGCAGCAGCAGCAACACAGTGGGTGGTGCCACCCCGCAGGGTCAGGGGAACTGCAGCAGGTTCCTCTGATCCTCTGCCATCCTCCGGCACACCTGGCCAAAGCCCCCGCCTCAGCAGCAGCGTGAAGGCCCGCCACTGCCAAGCGCTGCTGCACTTGGTCAGCCTTGGGAAGACCAAGCTGACGGCAACCCATGTGTTGGCCAAACTCCAGGAGCAGGAGAGGATTTGGCTGACCCCCAGAGGCCTCAGAGTCGGAGAGGTGGTGGCCGACAATGGGGCCAATCTGGTTGCCGCAATAGACAGGAGAAACCTGACCCACATCCCCTGTCTTGCCCACGTGCTGAACCTGGTGGTGCAGAAGTTCTTGCGCACCTACCAGGGGATGTGCGAACTGCTGGAAACGGCAAGGAACGTTGTGCGTCACTTCCGGCGCTCGGCTGCAGCCTGTGCGAGCCTGGAAGACGTGCAAAAGGAGCTGGATCTGCCACGCCATCGGCTGATCCTTGACGTTCCGACTCGCTGGAACTCCACCCTGGCGATGTTGGAGCGTCTGGTTGAACAGAAGCACGCTGTCAACCAGTACCTTGCCCTGGCCACTGTTTCCGCCGCTCAGAGAAGGGACAAGACCAGCAACATCCCGTCCATCGTCCCCGATGATGACTGGAGGCACATGCAGCAGGTGTGCTTAGTGCTGGCTCCCTTTCTGCAGGCCACTAACATGGTGAGCAGGGACCATGCTATGGTCTGCGAGTGGGTGCCCCTGGTTTGTCTGCTGAACAGGGCCCTCCATGCTTTGCTGGAACAGGGAGCGGCAGCCTTGGACCAGCAGGAGCGGCAAGCAGCTGCACAGTCCACCTCTGAGGGGGAGGAGGAGGAGGACTTGGTGGAGGTCCCTGACCTTGCTGCTGATGAGGGGGAGCAGCACAGTGCAGCTGAGTTGGTGCGGGGGTGGAGAGAGGATGAGGCTGACGAGGCAGAGGAGCAGGATGAGGACAGCAGCACTGCAGTCGATGTGCCAGCAGACGTGGCCCGCCTCTTCCCAATGGCAGCGCACATGCTGACGTGCCTGCGCAGGGACCCCAGGGTGATCCAGATGAAGCAGAGGGAGGACATCTGGATCAGCATGATGTTGGACCCACGCCTCAAGGGGAAGTTGAGCCAGTTCCTGCCGCCTGCAGGAGGAGACCCAGCGCAACAAATAAGGAGCTTGCAGCAGGCCCTTGTTGAGCGCTTGGAGGAAGCCTTCCCCCAGCCTCCCACCCCCACTGTCCAGCAGCCAGCACAGAGGCAGCAGCAGGTGCCTGCATCCAGCAGCAAGCGCCCCACAGACCTGCTGTCTCTCAGCAACGAGCTCTACAGGACTGTAGAGGCTCCGGCAGCAGTGACTAGAGAGGAGGTGCATGCAGCAGCATCCTCCACCGGTCACAGCCAGCGCCTGACCCGCATGGTGGCTGACTACATGGGGTCCTACAGCGGGCTTGACAGCGATGCCCCTGTTGATCCCATGGAGTATTGGGTCAAGCGCCTGGAGATCTGGAGCGAGCTGGCGCAGTACGCCCTGGAAGTGCTGTCCTGCCCCCCTTCCAGCGTGCTGTCCGAGCGCTGCTTCAGTGCAGCTGGTGGTGTGGTCACCGAGAAACGCTCACGTCTGTCTCACAAGTCTGTGGACAGACTGACGTTTCTCAAGATGAACCAGGCGTGGGTGGAAGGCGAGTTCCTGGCCCCTGTTGTCGGCGAGAGGGGGACATGAACTGGCTAAGAACCATCGTTAATGTGCCTTACCACCCTTTACCACCTCCTGGCTCCTGCTCACTAAGCCAGCCTGGTTCACTTTGACTATTACGTCGCCTGCAGCCACACATTTTACACCTACAGTGGGCTGCTGTGTACTGCCCTTCTGCTGTCTGTCTGTATTTCCCACTGCTAGGGTACACAGATTTACCTTCTGCTGCCACTCTGCCACCAGCTATTACGTCAAACAATAGCTATATATCTGTGTAATTTGTTTTACAAACAAAACCAAAAAACCATTAAAAAAAAAAAGGTTTAATTTTTCTGAGGTGCCCGGGTTGAAAACTGTGTTGTCCCAGTTGTGTATTGGACACGATGTGGGCTGCACGACCGCTGTCTGGGACCTCCTGTTGTGTTCATTTACGGCCTGGTATCACCGCTAGGTACCAGGGCTATTATGTCACGCTGCCTGCCTGCTGCCACACTCACACAGTACTCCTCCATTCCTCCTGCTGCTGCTGTCTGTCTGTGTTTCCCACTGCCAGGGTACACAGAATTACCTTCTGCTGCCACACTGCCACCAGCTATTACGTCAAACAATAGCTGCTCACATTACTCCTCCATTCCTCCTGCTGCTGCTGCTGTCGGTCTGTGTTTCCCACTGCCAGGGTACACAGAATTACATTCTGCTGCCACTCTGCCACCAGCTATTATGTCAAACAATAGCTATATATCTGTGTAATTTGTTTTACAAACAAAACTAAAAAAACATTAAAAAAAAGGTTTAATTTTTCTGAGGTGCCCGGGTTGAAAACTGTGTTGTCCCAGTTGTGTATTGGACACAATGTGGGCTGCACGACCGCTGTCTGGGACCTCCTGCCTGCTGTGTTTATTTACAGCCCTGGTATTACCGCTAGGTACCAGGGCTATTATGTCACGCTGCCTGCCTCATTGACTGCCTGCTGCCACACACTCATCCTCCTCCTCCTGCTGCTCAATTTACCTCCTGCTGTCTGTGTGTTTCCACTGCCAGGGAGCACATACAATGGCGCTTCCAACATGCGTGCGCCACCAGCTATTTGTTACGCTCAAAAATAGTTGCATTTCTTTAAAAAAAAAAAATTGAAAAGAGAAATAAGTGAAGAAGAAGACGATATAGAAGAAGATGAAGAAGATGAAGAAGAAGAAGAAGAAGAAGAAGAAGAAGGAGAAGAAGAAGAAGATGAAGATGAAGAAGAAGAAGATGAAGAAGATGAAGAAGAAGATGAAGAAGATGAAGAAGAAGATGAAGAAGATGAAGAAGAAGAAGATGAAGAAGAAGAAGATGAAGAAGGAGAAGAAGAAGAAGATGAAGAAGAAGAAGATGAAGAAGATGAAGAAGAAGATGAAGAAGAAGATGAAGAAGATGAAGAAGAAGAAGATGAAGAAGATGAAGAAAAAGAAGATGAAGAAGAAGAAGATGATGATGAAGAAGATGAAGAAGAAGAAGAAGAAGACAATATAAAAGAAGAAGAAGAAAATATAGAAGAAGATATAGAAGAAGAAGATATAGAAGAAGAAGATATAGAAGAAGAAGAAGAAGATATAGAAGATAAAGAAGAAGAAGAAGTATATACAGTACTGAACAAAATTCTGGACACAACTTCTCTTTTCACCTTTTTTTTTTTAAAGGAACATCCCCACATAATCACTTGCTGTTGTTACTTGGAAAAAAAGATGTTTCTTGCATCATTCACCCTCAAAACAAGTGTAGGAAGCTATTTAAGGCCAATTCGAATAGTCAGCTCGAATAATGAGCTCAAATACCGACTCGAATAGTGAGCTCGAAGTCCGAGGTCGAATCGAATAGTAAAAATTATTCGACTCGAATATTCGACTGACCTCGAATAATTTACTATTCGAATTCGACCAAACTCGAATTTTGAAAAGGGGTATTTGAGCACCACTACAGCTGACACAGTGATAAATAAATGACATGAATACTCATGCAATTTCCATGGAAGAAATGAGCCACTTTCCTGTGAAAATTCCGTCATACTGTCTGTTATTATTGAACAGCAGAGACACCTAGAGGACTTGCAGTGAAATGCACCCATCACAGAAATAGTGACAGTGTTTGTACCCTAAAGCAGGATTGTCAACATAAAAATCATATTTCAACAGCAACTGGTCTGAGTGTATTAAGTGATAAAGATGCTAATCCTGCATTCAAAACTTTTTCTGCTGTTATGGTTTGGAGTTATCACATACCTTAGGAGCACTGGCCCTTTAATAGCCATTGCCATTCAGTTGTATGCTGGGTGTTCTTTTATCTATAATATATTCCTCCTCTTCCCTTTATTTCCCTGCCTAGCTGTCTAGCTGAAACATGATTCTCTGCTCACTTGTGTTTACAAGCAAGGCTGAGGTGACTCAGTGATTGGAGGAGAAAAGAAAAAAAAGTTAAAGCGGAATATAACCCTGCATTTCAACTTTGCTCTAAAACATTATTTACAGCATATTATATGCAAAAAGCATTTTTTTTTTACTAGACCAGCATTGGAAGGGTTAAACACAGAGGTTTTAAGTTCCGTGCAGACATTCAGATAGTTACATTCTATTTAGTTAGTGTGTAACTGTTTATCAATAGATACATCTCTTTGGCTGTCCTCCAAGCTCCTTCTCAGTGAGAGAGATGAGTCATAATAAACACATATTTGTAAACAAAAAGTATCTAACTCAAGTTCGGATTCGGCTGCAGAAATCTCTAGGGACTTTAAAGCCCTGTGTAACCCTTCCAATGCTGGTCTAGTAAAAAAAAAAAAATGCTGGTTGCATATAATATACTGTAAATAATGTTTTAGAGCAAAGTTGAAATGCAGGGTTATATTCTGCTTTAAGGGAAGAAAGCCTCAAACTGTGGGCAAAATGTAGCCTCAAACTGTGGGGAAAAGACATGGTTCCCAACAGGAACAGAATTCTCTTCATTTACTATATAAAATTCACTGAAATCAAAATGTGGACAGTATATCAGTGAATAATGGCGCCCACCGCCTATGCATAAAAATGGCGCCGGATTAAAAAGATACGCTTATCGCTATTTATCGTTAGTACTGCATAATAATGGCGCACAGGGAAAAAAGAAGAAAAACAGCACACACTAACGTTATTTATCAATAGTGGCACACACTAACGTTATTTATCAATAGTGCCGTTCATTTGCCAAACAGCAGACGTTATTGCCCACAGTAACGTTATTTTTCAATAGCGCCCTACATCAGCCAAACTGCAGACGTTACTTAACTACAAAACGGTGAATGGATTTAATGTATCACTGTCAAGGTTAGGGTTAGGCACCACTGGGGGGGTCTTAGGGTTAGGCACCATCAGGGGGGTCTTAGGGTTAGGCACCACCAAGGGGGTCTTAGGGTTAGGCACCACCAGGGATGTGGTTAGAGTTAGGCACCACCAGGGGGGTGGTTAGGATTAGGCACCACCAGGGGGGTGGTTAGGGTTAGGCACCACCAGGGGGGTGGTTAGGGTTAGGCACCACCAGGGGGGTGGTTAGGATTAGGCACCACCAGGGGGGGTCTTAGGGTTAGGAACCACCAGGGGGGTCTTAGGGTTAGGCACCACCAGGGGGGTCTTAGGGTTAGGCACCACCAGGGGGGGTTTAGGGGTTAGGGATAGGTACAGAGAGGGTTCTGTGTGTTAACGCTAAATAACAATAAGGCTTTAACGTTAAATAACAATAAGGCTTTAACGTTAAATAGCGATAAGCGGCAAACGGATTATCGCCAACACCATGCGCCATTATTTGCAGGTGCCATTTTCAAATGGATCCGGGTACAATACATGTGTTATGTAAGTAGATCACGTATTTACCTACTTATATATGTTTTTTCCCTGGCATTGTATGGCTAATCCTACTGCTTTAATCTTTTAGCATTGCAAAGCATTACTGTATTTTTAACAGATGTGGACCCTTATTCAATAAACTTTTCTCCTGAGCCTACTCCCAGGTGATCATTTCACACATGGCCAATGGAGCCACATAGGTTTACATTATATAACGCTATTTAGCGTTAGAAGTGTTAAAAAATGGCGCATGCAGGGTGCCTTACACTTATAGCGCTAAATAGCATTATAAGTGTTAAAAATGCAGGGGGGCTAGTGTCAGGCAGCAGTGTTCGTGGGGGGGGGGGGCGTTTGGAAAGACAGCGGGACACTGGTGTTAGGCAGGGGGTGGAGGGAGTAGGATTAGGTGGAGGGTGGATGTGTGCAAAGGCATACATTACCTTGTTCCAGCCAGCGATCGCTCCTTTACTTTTTCAGTTAGTTTGCTGTAGTCCTGCATCCAGTCAATCACCATGTGGCTTCACTTCAGTCCCCGCATGGTGATTGGCTGGCTGCAAGACTCCTGCAAACTAACTAGGAAGTGAAGGAGCAATGATGATCTCCGGCTGGGACAAGGTAATGTATACATATGCATACATCCATAGGCGGACTGGCCCGGGGGGACGGGTGGCATTCTCCCCCCGGGCCGCCGCCACCTCAAACAATCTGGGCCGGTGCGGTGGTGAATTACTTTAAAAATCAGCAGCTCCGCAGCCACTGGATTCAGCCCCGCCCCCAGCTGTTCTCATGGGCTCAACTCAGCTCCGTGTGTCGGGCCAGGGAGCAGGGCATTGGCTGAGAGCTCCTGCTCCTCCCGGCTTCCTCTCTGCTGCACTGTGTGTGTGTATGTGTGTAGGCTCCGCCCCCCTCGGCCTGTGGAGACCATGCTGGGACAGACGGCATGCCAGGCTGTTGTACGCACACATGGGGTGAAGCAGCCAGGGCTCTCAGTGCAGCCAGCTCCCCAGTACAGAGAAGAGCATCAGGTGCCTGGCTGGGAATTCCTTCTGCTGCATGCCTGTGAGTTTGGCACCCCTCCCCCACTCCACAGCATTAGGTATCCCGTTTTCCCCTCACTCTCACCCAGCAGGTCTCCTTCCCCAATAGAAGCAGTATAGCTGCCAGCATGCCCTCTTCCTCTATAGAGGCACAGCTGCTCCCAGCATGTCCTTCCCCTCCATAGAGGTACCACAAGTCCAAGCATGCCCCTTTCCCTCAATATATGCACCAAAGCTCCCAGGAAGTATCCCCTCCAGAGGCACTAAAGCTGCCAGCATGCCCTTCTTCATAGAGGCACTTCTGCTCCGATCATGCCCCTCCCCCCTTCTATAGAGTCACCACAGCCCCAGCAAGTCTTCCCCCTATAGAGCCACTACTGTTCCCAGCAGGTCATTCTTCTCCATAGAGGAATTCCTGTTCCCAGCATGCCATCCCCCTCCATAGAGACACCACAGCCCCAACAAGGTCCCGCCCTCCCCTATGGAGACATTAAAGCTACCAGCATGCCCTTCTCCAGCATAGAGGCACTACTGCTCCCAGCATGCCCATCCCTCTACATAGAGGCACCACAGCCCCAGCATGCCCCTTTCCCTCAATAGAGGGACCACAGCTCCCAGCAAGCCCCTCCCTAGAAGCACCACGGCTCCCATTGTGCTCCCTTCCTTCCAAAGAGGCACTACAAGTCCCAGCATACCGCTCCTTCATATATTGTTGGGTTGTCCCCAGGGTCTCACAGCTGGTTGCTGGGCCCCCCTTGGTCACCCCAAATTGAATAGTAGACCCCCGGAGCCTCTGCAGTGTATATAGCAGAGGCACTCACTGGTCCAGCTGGCGCGCTCATCTGTGTGCTAACGTCTCCATCCTCACAGGCGTCTCATCACAGTGACCCAGCAGCACATGGGTGTGTACATGTCACCAGGTCACGGAGATGAGGTGCCTATGAGGATGAAGCACACGGATAGAGGGAGGACAGGTGAGTGCGCTACACTGAAAATACAGGGGCACCAGGGGACCATTTATTCACATTGAAAAAAGCCTGGGGAGCCCTAGGGGACAATCTAATACTATATGGAGGAAGAGAAGCATGCTGGAAGCTGTGGCATCGCTATGGAAGGGAAGGAGCATGATAGGCGCTGTAGTGCCTCTATGGTGTGGAAGAAGCATGCTAGGAGCTATAGTGCCTCTAGAGAAGGGGATGGGCATGCTGGCAGCTGTAGTGCCTCTATACAGAGCATGGTGGGCATGCTAGGAGCTGTTTGCAGTTTGCCCCTATGGTAACACTGGCCGTAGCTAGTCTGGTGTTGGGTCTGTCTTTGGTTGAATAGGTTCCTTCAGTATACGAGCATGATGTGGGCGAGTGTATCTGTACTGCGCATGCGCAAGTAACATCCACACATGCCCAGTCAAATGAAGTGCTTTTGCATGAAGGAAAAGAGCCATGCACAAGTGTCTTAGTTCTACTGGGCATGTGTGGATCTCATTTGCCCATTCCCAGTATGGACACGCTTTCCCACAGTCAAGCTTGCACACTGAAGTAACCTTTTTGACCATTTTCCTGTACTCCTATTGCTGTTAGATGGAGTATTGTAAAATACTGAAGGAAGGGGACAGACAGTGTGGCTGCATTAAGGCTGGTACACACAATGCTATTTCCCATCAGATCCACAGGTCGAATTAATAATGTCTGGCATGTCTGATCTGCTCCCAATCAATTTTTTTGTTCGGGAAGAGATCAGACATGCCGTAAATTATCGATTTGACCCATCAATTTGACGGAAAATAGCATTGTGTGTACTAGGCATTATGAAGCTTGTGGCACCAGCTTAATTTAGGGACTTAAGGGGCAGAGCTGGTGGTGGCTGCCTTATGCACCATGAGTAAGGGGACCCTGGCTGCACCCAACACTACACTGAGCAGAGGAGGAGACACTCAATGCTATACCACTGTGCTCCCCTGTATGCACAGCACTCTCAGCTCATCCAGCTATACACCTGCTCTCTACAACCTGGTCATCCTGCATGTCGCCTGATTACACGTGTATGTGTAGGAGATGGAGATAGACAGCAGACGGCCAGGGGCGTAGCTAGGGGGGGGCGGGGTAGGACAAGTGCCCCCGGGCGCCGGGTCCCCAAGGGCGCCCAGCTGAGCTGCGTTTTTATTTTCTTTTTTGTTTCTTTTGGGGAGGGGAGCAGCGCAGAGAAGAGGGAGAGCTGTGCGGACGGTGGAGAAGGGGGCCATCTCCCCCCCTTCCCTCACCTTAGGGTGCTCTCCCTCCCTCGCTGTCCCCTCCATTATTGTCCGGGTGGCTGGCAGCGGTGGGCGGAACTCACCTCCGTCTCGCTCCGGCGCCGGAAGTTCGGGTGCCGCAGCCGCTGCTCTGGTCTGGACCAGACCGAGTAGCGGCAAATCCATCCGGCGCTGCGACGAGACGGAGGTAAGTTCCGCCCGCCACTGCCAGCCACCCGGACATTAATGGAGGGGACAGCGAGGGAGGCAGAGCACCCTAAAGGTGAGGAAAGGGGGGGGGAGATGGCCCCCTTCTCCACCATCCGCACAGCTCTCCCTCTTCTCTGCGCTGCTCCCCTCCTGCTGGGGGGGGGGGGGACCTGGCTACCTACTCTGGGGACATATAACCCTGACTACATATACTGGGCACATATACCCCTGGCTACATATACTGGGCACATATACCCCTGACTGTATATACTGGGCACATATTATACCCCTGGCTACATATACTGGGTACATATACCCCTGGCTACATAAACTGGGCACATATACACCTGGCTACATATACTGGGCACATATACCCCTGACTATATATACTGGGCAGTGTGGGCACATATTATACCCCTGGCTACATATACTGGGCACATATACCCCTGGCTACATATACTGGGGACATATACCCCTGCCTACATATACTGGCCACATATACCCCTGGCTACCTGTTCTGTGGACATCTCTACCACTGGCTACCTATTCTGGGGACATCTACACTGCTGGCCACCTATTCTGGGGACACCTATAGACCTGGGGCTACCTATTTTTGAGGAACCACTGCTGTCAGATTGAGTGTATTTTGGGGAACTGCTGCCAGGTGAGAGGTGTCTACCATATTAAGGGGGCATTCTGCCTATTTATGTGAAATGCTGTCTATTTATGTGCATCATGACTGCTGAATTTGTCTTGTTGGGGGCCTCATGGTTACTGAATTTGTCTTGTTGGGGGCCTCATGATTTGTTGGGGGCCTCAAGATCGCTGAATTTGCCTTGTTGGGGGCCTAATGATTGCTGAATTTGTCTTGTTGGGGGCCTCATGATTGCTAAATTTGTCTTGTTGGGGGCCTCATGATTGCTGAGTTGGTCATGTTGGGGACCTCATATTTGCTCATGATTGCTGAATTTGTCTTGATGGGGGGGCTCATGATTGCTGAATTTGTCTTGGAACATGCTGGGAGGTACATACTGAGGGAGGGTGGGTGAGCGTGAGCCTGCTAACCTCCATGTACATTTGGCTCCACCCAATAACCACGCCCACATTTATTATGTGGCCACGCCCCTTTTTGGGCGCGGCGCAGCCTTCACCTTAGGGGGCGCATTGCTAATCTTTGTCCCCGGGCGCTGAAAGCCCTAGCTACGCCTCTGCAGACGGCCACTAGCTGTGGAGGACAGACACATTGCTAGAGAAGGTAAGACTGTCAAGCACAACAACTGCATCCACTACTCTGTTTATACTGGAGGAGAGTAGGAGGGTGACCACTAAAGGAGCTAAATGAGGATTGGGGACCACTAAACAACCAAATCAGGGCTTTCTGTAAATGGGAGGGGGGACCACAAGATCACTAGGGAAAGCTATATGGAGATTGAGGGACCATAAGACCACCTGGGAATACTTTGAGGGAGATTTTTTTAGTATTTATAAAGTGTCATCATTTTTTGCAGCACCCTTCTACAGAGTATATATTCACGTCTCCGACTGCCCTCAGAGGAGTTCACAATCTAATCCTACCACAGTCATACTCAAATATCCTACCATATTATATAATGCATTTATACAGCACTGACATCTTCTGCAGCCCTGTAAAGAGTACATAGTCATGTAACTGACTGTCCTAAGAGGAGCTCACAATAGAATCCTACCATAGCCTGTCTATTGTCCTCTCGTATTATTATTATGTATTTATATAGCACTGACATCTTCTGCAGCACTTTACAGAGTACATAGTCATGTCACTGACTGTCCTCTGAGGAGCTCACACTCTAATCCTACCATAGTCATAGTCTAATGTCCTACCATATTATTATTATGTATTTATATAGCACTGACATCTTCTGCAGCACATTACAGAGTACATAGTCATGTCACTGACTGTCCTCAGAGGAGCTCACAGACTAATCCTACCATAGTCATGGTCTAATATCCTACCATATTATTATTATTATGTATTTATATAGCACTGACATCTTCTGCAGCACTTTACAGAGTACATAGTCATGTCACTGACTGTCCTCAGAGGAGCTCCCAATCTAATCCTACCATAGTCATATTCTAATGTCCTACCATATTATTATTATGTATTTATATAGCGCTGACATCTCCTGCAGCACTGTACAGAGAACATAGTTATGTCACTGACTGTCCTCAGAGGAGCTCACACTCTAATCCTACCATAGTCATAGTCTAATGTCCTACCATATTATTATTATGTATTTATATAGCACTGACATCCTCTGCAGCACTGTACAGAGTACATAGTCCTGTCACTGACTGTCACCAGAGGAGCTCACAATCTAATCCTACCATAGTCATAGTCTAATGTCCTACCATATTATTATGTATTTATATAGCACTGACATCTTCTGCAGCACATTACAGAGTACATAGCCATGTCACTGACTGTCCTCAGAGGAGCTCACACTCTAATCCTACCATAGTCATAGTCTAATGTCATACCATATTATTATTATGTATTTATATAGCACTGATATCTTCTGCAGCACTTTACAGAGTACATAGTCATGTCACTGACTGTCACCAGAGGAGCTCACAATCTAATCCTACCATAGTCATAGTCTAATGTCCTACCATATTATTATTATGTATTTATATAGCACTGACATCTTCTGCAGCACATTACAGAGTACACAGTCATGTCACTGACTGTCCTCAGAGGAGCTCACAATCTAATCCTACCATAGTCATAGTCTAATGTCCTACCATATTATTATTATTATGTATTTATATAGCACTGACATCTTCCGCAGCACATTACAGAGTACATAGTCATGTCACTGACTGTCCTCAGAGGAGCTCAAAAGCTAATACCTACCATAGACATATGTCCATTGTAGTCTAGAGCCAATTTAGGGGTAAGCCTTTTAACTTATCTGTATTTTTTTTGTAATGTGGGAGGAAATTGAAGTGCCCAGAGGAAACCCACATAGACAAAGGGAGAACATACAAACTTAATACAGATTGTACCCTCAAAGGCCCAAAGTGCACCAAGTAAATGTCCCCCACGCAATTACACCCCCAGCCTAAAATGCTTAACGCAACTGCAAAATGTATCGTTGCTTTAAACTACCATTAAAAACATATCTTTATTGCATGCAAATGTATTTGGGCTGGGGATTCTGTGACCAGGCCTCTAGGTTGGGATTTCCCCCCAGGCCGAATCGTCCCAGTCCTCCCCTGCATACATCCTCCCTCCACCTTATCCTACTCCCTCCACCCCGTATCCCACTGTCTCCCCCAGAGCCCTGTTAGCGGGACAGGAGCTGATTTCATTGGCTCCTGACCCTGTCTATCAACATAAGCAACTCCCATTGGCTTACATTGATAGACAGGGTCAGGAGCCAATGAAAGCGGCTCTTGATCGGCTCACAGGAACTCTGCCATCATAGAGATGACAAAGTGGGTGGCTGAGGTTCCCCAGCGTGCGGCGTGGATTGCAGTTGCGGCGGGAATATGCAGCGATTCGTCGGTATTCGGCAGTGTTTCTCTGTTTCTGGTACCAGCGGTCTCTGGTCCTTAAAGAGACTCCGTAACAAAAATTGCATCCTGTTTTTTATCATCCTACAAGTTCCAAAAGCTATTCTAATGTGTTCTGGCTTACTGCATCACTTTGTACTATCACAGTCTCTGTAATAAATCAATGTATCTTTCCCTTGTCAGACTTGTCAGCCTGTGTCTGGAAGGCTGCCAAGTTCTTCAGTGTTGTGGTTCTGCTATGCACTCCCCCCTCAGGGGGGAAAGAAACACACAAATGGTCTCTTGAGATTCAAAAGGAAGGCTGTATACAGCCTGCTTGTGTATGGATGTATTTTCTATGTGTGGACATACTGTACATCAACCTACTTCCTGTTTTGGTGGCCATTTTGTTTGTTTATAAACTTTTTAAAACTGTTTTTAACCACTTTTAATGCGGCGGGGAGCGGCGAAATTGTGACAGAGGGTAATAGGACTTAAAATTCTCCATATACCTCTCACTACAGTTCTCCTTTAAGCAACCTAATGGTTCTATTGCATTGAGCATAAATGTTAAATTTTAGGCAAGCTTCACTTGTTTCTGTAGTGGTACAGTGCTTAGGGTGACGTGCCCACCACGCAGTGAGATCTGGGTTCGATTCCCAGCTATGGTATGATCTGGTGTTTGACATTTTTGTAAGATCTGACAAGATTAGCTGCATGCTTGTTTCTGGTGTGATTCACACTACTGCAGCCAAATAGATCAGCAGGGCTGCCAGGCAACTGGTATAGCTTAAAAGGAAATCAATATGGCAGCCTCCATATACCTCTCACTACAGTTCTCCTTTAAGCAACCTAATGGTTCTATTGCATTGAGCATAAATGTTAAATTTTAGGCAAGCTTCACTTACTTCTGTAGTGGTACAGTGCTTAGCGTGACGTGCCCACCACACAGTGAGATCTGGGTTCGATTCCCAGCTATGGTATGATCTGGTGTTTGACATTTTTGTAAGATCTGACAAGATTAGCTGCATGCTTGTTTCTGGTGTGATTCACACTACTGCAGCCAAATAGATCAGCAGGGCTGCCAGGCAACTGGTATAGCTTAAAAGGAAATCAATATGGCAGCCTCCATATACCTCTCACTACAGTTCTCCTTTAAGCAACCTAATGGTTCTATTGCATTGAGCATAAATGTTAAATTTTAGGCAAGCTTCACTCACTTCTGTAGTGGTACAGTGCTTAGGGTGACGTGCCCACCACACAGTGAGATCTGGGTTCGATTCCCAGCTATGGTATGATCTGGTGTTTGACATTTTTGTAAGATCTGACAAGATTAGCTGCATGCTTGTTTCTGGTGTGATTCACACTACTGCAGCCAAATAGATCAGCAGGGCTGCCAGGCAACTGGTATAGCTTAAAAAGAAATCAATATGGCAGCCTCCATATACCTCTCACTACAGTTCTCCTTTAAGCAACCTAATGGTTCTATTGCATTGAGCATAAATGTTAAATTTTAGGCAAGCTTCACTTACTTCTGTAGTGGTACAGTGCTTAGGGTGACGTGCCCACCACACAGTGAGATCTGGGTTCGATTCCCAGCTATGGTATGATCTGGTGTTTGACATTTTTGTAAGATCTGACAAGATTAGCTGCATGCTTGTTTCTGGTGTGATTCACACTACTGCAGCCAAATAGATCAGCAGGGCTGCCAGGCAACTGGTATAGCTTAAAAGGAAATCAATATGGCAGCCTCCATATACCTCTCACTACAGTTCTCCTTTAAGCAACCTAATGGTTCTATTGCATTGAGCATAAATGTTAAATTTTAGGCAAGCTTCACTTACTTCTGTAGTGGTACAGTGCTTAGGGTGACGTGCCCACCACACAGTGAGATCTGGGTTCGATTCCTAGCTATGGTATGATGTATACTCATGTATGTATCCCCAGCTATGGTATGATGTATACTCATGTACAGTATGTATTCCCAGCTATGGTATGATGTATACTGGTTTTTAAAATAGTATAATTCCCTGGCAGAAGAGACCCTCCTCCCTCCGGAAGGAGGGAGGAGGGAATGGGTAGAAGGGGAGGAGGGAGGAGATATATTTATGTCAAGAGGGTATAACACTGTTACTTTATAAACTGCGGGCTTGTAATTAGGGATGGATGCAAAACTGAAAAAATGCACCTTTATTTCCAAATAAAATATTGTCGCCAAACATTGTGATAGGGACATAATTTAAATGGTTTTATAACCGGGACAAATGGTTAAATACATTTCATCGGTTTTAATTACAGTAGCATGCTTTATTTAAAAACTATAATGGCCGAAAACTGAAAAGTAATAATTTTTTCCCACATTTTTTCCTATTTTCCAATTAAAACACATTTAGAATAAAATAATTCTTGGCATAATGTCCCACCTAAAGAAAGCCTAATTGGTGGCGAAAAAAACAAGATATAGTTCATTTCATTGGAATAAGTAATAATAAAGTTATAGACGAATTAATGGAAGGAGCGCTGAAAGGTGAAAATTGCTCTGGTGTTCAAGGGGTAAAACCCCTCAGTGGTGAAGTGGTTAAAGTACTCCACTAACGAGGCACTCACCTTGCAGGTGTTCAGACACTCCCATGCAATCTCACTGCAGTAAGACTGAGCCAAATGCAAGGCCAGTCCATAACCGCAGTGAGAAACCGAACTGGGAATCCTCACACACGCATGCAATTCCATTGCAGCAATCTGCAGACAAAAAAAACTGCAAAGTCAGCCCATCATTGCAATGACAGGCAGAACTGGGGATCCTTACAGCAGTATCAATTTATCTTTTAGACAAGATATTTGATGTTGATGTTTTGGAAAAAAAAACTTGTAGAAGAGCAGTTTCACCATAGCCGTTCAAATTTAATAAAAGGAGCATGTTGCCACCTAGATTTACCAAGTCAAATGGAGTCAACTGTTTTACTAAAAAAAACAAAAGTTTGCTTTCCTAAAACAGAAAGAATTTGCGATAATTCAGGTTGGAGTGAGCTTGAGATGTCTCCCAGAGCAACACTGCTGAATATATGCAAATTAACCATTGTACCCTTAGAAGCTAAATACACCTCCAGAACCGCTGGAATGCAATGATGTGTCAGCTTGTTAATTTGTACAGAGCCATAATAATCCAACATGCATACAGACTGTTTCGGATTGTTTGATCCTCATCAGTGCATGGCATGGATTAATTTGGCTCTATGGAGTAGGGCTTGTGAATCCGAGAGGCACAGACTAACCAGCAAGCTCATGGTGACCCAGAACTCATTGGAGTGTGTAAGGAACTACAATGGTCCTAAAAGCCCCCTTACTAAGATGTTAAGAAAAACAAAAGTTTGCTTTCCTAAAACAGAAATTACTAAAATGTTTTACTAAAATGTTACAGTTTTCCCAAATCAACAAAGCATGTTCAATCTAGAAAATTGATTTATTGGGAGTCCCAGTCAGTGTAAGGGGGGTGGGGGGTGGTATGCACTGTATGGATACTAGGAAAACAGATATTTTGTTCCTCAAACCAAGGTCTTCACCAAGCTGGCATGACACACATCACTATCACTATGTTCCCTATATGCACCATGGGGCTGTCATGAAAAGTAATTTAGCTGTTTATTGTCATTTACACAATGACAATAAAGTGCTTGAATCTTGAAATAGTATATGCAGCTCTGCTATTGCCAAACAAAATGTCTGTACGGCACTCATGCACCATGTCACCCTAAAGACTGAACACACTGTTTAAGAGGCACTGTAGGGGCATATCAAAGAATGTAGGGGCATATCACAGAATTATTCAGGATACCTATTTTTACATAAATGTTCCTGGTGTCAGCATCAGAAACACTTCCTAAATCTATATAATGCTGCATATTGATTGTAAATTATAGTTTTGAAATTTGTTTTAGAAATGTATTTTTTTAAATTGATGCTATTTGCGGTGGAGAGAGGGGGGGGGGGGAGTTTAAGGTTAGGCGTCAGGAAGGGGTTTTAGGGTTAGGGGTCACAAAGGGGGTCTTAGGGTTAAGCATCATAAGTGGGATGCTTCTGTGCAAGAGTAGAGCTAGGTTTAGTTGTAGTAAAATATCGGTAAAATTTACCAGTGTTTTACTATCATCATTACCACTGTAAATATTTTTTCGTGTTCATTTGTAGCACAATATACAACGCTATTTTTTGTTTACACTTATTTCAGCTTCACCCTGTGCCCTTTTTAATACCGTTATTTTACCATATTTATTAGTTCGAAGGAGATATTCAGGCGCAGAGCTAGGGGGGTGGGGGTAGGACAAGTGCTCCGGGGCGCCGGGTCCCCGAGGGCGCCCAGCTGAGTTGCAGGGTTTGTTTTTTTTTGGGGGGGAGGGGAGCAGCGCAGAGAAGAGGGAGAGCTGTGCGGACGGCGGGGAAGGGGGGCAATCTCCCCCCTCCTTCCCTCACCTTAGGTGCTCTCCCTCCCTCGCTCTCCCCTCCATTACTGTCCAGGTGGCTGGCGCAGCAGGCGGGAACTCACCTCCGTCTCGCTCCAGCGCCGGAAGTTCGGGTGCGCAGCCGCTGCTCTGGTCTGGACCAGACCAGAGTAGCGGCAGATCCATCCGGCGCTGCGACGAGACTGAGGTAAGTTCCTCCCGCCGCTGCCAGCCACCCGGACAGTAATGGAGGGGAGAGCGAGAGAGGGAGACTGGGAGAGCACCTAAGGTGAGGGAAGGAGGGGGGAGATTGCCCCCCTTCCCCGCCGTCCGCACAGCTCTCCCTCTTCTCTGCGCTGTTCCCCTCCTGCTGGGGGGGACACCTGGCTACCTACTCTGGGGACATATACCCCTGCCTACATATACTGGGGACACATATACACCTGACTACCTATTCTAGGGACATATACCCCTGCCTACATATACTGGGACATATACCCCTGCCTACATATACTGGGCATATATACCCCTGACTATATATACTGGGCACATATACCCCTGACTATATATACTGGGCACATATACCCCTGACTATATATACTGGGCACATATACCCCTGCCTACATATACTGGGCACATATTATATCCCTGGCTACATATACTGGGCATATATACCCCTGGCTACATATACTGGGCACATATACCCCTGGCTACATATACTGGGCATATATACCCCTGGCTACATATACTGGGCACATATAACCCCCTGACTACATATACTGGGCACATATACACCTGGTAACATATACTGGGCACATATACACCTGGCTACATATACTGGGCACTTACCGTATATACTCACAAGCAAGCCGAATTTTGGACCCACAAAAAGTGGGTCAAAAGTTGGGGGGCCGGCTTGCTTGCGAGTGATGTGCCTGAGGGTCGACCCCCCCCCCCCCCCCCCGCTCCCCCTGCCCTCTCCCACCCGCTCCCCCCCGCGGCCGCTGCTATTACCTTAGCTCTGCAGCTACCTATTCCCCTGTCCTGCTCTTAATTAAACAGCAGCTCGCCCCACAGTGGCTGCTGCGTGATGACGGAGGAAGTGCAGAGAGAGGTTCCCATAGTAACCAGGAAGCCGCTCTCTGCGACTTCCTCCGTCATCACGCAGTAGCCACCGTGGGGCGAGCTGCTGTTTAAGAGCAGGACAGGGGAATAGGAAGCCGCAGAGCTAAGGTAATAGCGGTCGCGGGGGGAGCGGGGGGGACGCTAAACTCGCTATCCTGGGCACTTTACAAGCTATACTGGGCATAATACTAGCTATCCTGGGCACGATACTAGCTATCCTGTGCACTATACTAGCTATCCTGGGCACTATACTAGCTATCCTGGGCACTATACTTGCTATCCTGGGCACTATACTAGCTATCCTGGGCACTATACTAGCTATCCTGGGCACTATACTAGCTATACTGGGCACTATCCTGGGCACGATACTAGCTATCCTGGGCACAACACTAGCTATCCTGGGCACGATACTAGATATCCTGGGCACGATACTAGCTATCCTGGGCACTATACTAGCTATCCTGGGCACTATACTAGCTATCCTGGGCACTATACTAGCTATACTGGGCACTATACTAGCTATACTGGGCACTATCCTGGGCACAATACTAGCTATCCTGGGCACTATACTAGCTATCCTGGGCACGATACTAGCTATCCTGGGCACTATACTAGCTATCCTGGGCACTATACTAGCTATCCTGGGCACTATCCTGGGCACGATACTAGCTATCCTGGGCACTATCCTGGGCACGATACTAGCTATCCTGGGCACGATACTAGCTATCCTGGGCACTATACTAGCTATTCTGGTCACTATACTAGCTATCCTGGTCACTATACTAGCTATCCTGGGCACTTTACTAACTATACTGAGGCACTACCTTCCCATACTGGGCACTATACTAGCTATACTGGGACACACTGGGGGATCATGCGGCCAGCATTTCCTACCCCCAGCTTATATGAGGGTCAATCATTTTTTCCTGCTTTTTCAGGCAAAAGTTGGGGGGTCGGCTTATATGCGGGTCGACTTGCTTGCGAGTATATACGGTATACCCTTGGCTACATATACTGGGCACATATACCCCTGACTATATATACTGGGGACATATACCCCTGACTACATATACTGGGGACATATACCCCTGGCTATATATACTGAGAACATATACACCTGCCTACATATACTGGGCATATATACCCCTGCCTACATATACTGGGCACATATACCCCTGCCTACATATACTGGGCACATATACCTCTGGCTACATATACTGGGCACATATATTTCTGGCTACATATACTGGGGACACATACCCCTGTCTACATATACTGGGCACATATACCCCTGGCTACCTGTTCTGTGGACATCTCTACCCCTGGCTACCTGTTCTGGGGACATCTATACTGCTGGCCACCTATTCTGGGGACACCTATAGACCTGGGGCTACCTATTTTTGGGGAACCACTGCTGTCAGATTGAGTGTATTTTGGGGAACTGCTTCCAGGTGAGAGGTGTCTACCATATTAAGGGGGCATTCTGCCTATTTATGTGAAATGCTGTCTATTTATGTGCCTCATGACTGCTGAATTTGTCTTGTTGGGGGCCTCATGGTTACTGAATTTGTCTTGTTGGGGGCCTCATGATTTGTTGGGGGCCTCAAGATCGCTGAATTTGTCTTGTTAGGGGCCTCATGATTGCTGAATTTGTCTTGTTGGGGGCCTCATGATTGCTAAATTTGTCTTGTTGGGGGCCTTTTGATTGCTGAGTTGGTCATGTTGGGGGCCTCATGTTTGCTCATGATTACGGAATTTGTCTTGATGGGGGGGGCTCATGATTGCTGAATTTGTCTTGGAACATGCTGGAAGGTACATACTGAGCGAGGGTGGGTGAGCGTGAGCCTACTAACCTCCATGTACATTTGGCCATGCCCCTTCACCTTAGGGGGCACATTAATAGTCTTTGTCCCCGGGTGCTGAAAACCCTAGCTACGCCTCTGGAGATATTCATGAAAAAGCATGACACACATTGTTACATACGATACTTTGACATTTGGGCATCACCCCATGCCCTTTTAGTACCGTTATCTAACATATGTATTATTCGAATGGAGATAAAGATGGAGAATAATACAAAAGATTGTTATAAATGATATTTTGTCGAAATTCTGGCTTTACCGTGTAGCCTTTTTCTTTGCACCCATATTTAACATATGCGGGGGGCAGACCTAACAACTATCACTGTGTTGGGCACAGCCTGAACCCCATCTACCCACATATATAGAGACGATAGGTCTGGCTGGCCTGTTATCAGATTTACTGTCCTGTTATCAGATTTTCTGCAGTATCTGAATGACAATCAATTTAACCTCTTCACATTATCCTTCTATTTTCGAGGCCACAAGCCTCCCCAGGACCGACATCCGAGCATTACAAGAAGTACTACTGTTTGGGGCCAGGGAGAGTCTACGACCCGAACAGTGGCAGTGCCACACATGCCCCAGCACACCATTAAGGGAGTACCAGTGTAAGATTCTATTACAGAGATGAGGAACTGCTTAAGAACGGGGGTCTCTCAGAGTACAATTCTCAGTCCTGGAAAGTAGACTCGATGAGAGAGGGCTATTCTCACCTGACTCTACAAAGAGCCAAGCATATAGCCTTCTCTAGGGATAGTTCTATGTTAAAACCTAAAGATAGATGCCAGAATGCAGCATTCTTGACAACTTTTGTAACTGTTTACAGTTCTGAGTATAACCAAATTGTTAATATTATGAAATACTAACTTTCAATCAGTGCTGGGCCGAAATTACGCATTAGCGTAATTACGCATCGTAATTCACTACAAATGCACCGTAAGCGTTACGTGTAAGGTTACGGTATTACGCGTAATTAATTACACGTAGACCGTGGGTTACGTTTTTACGCGTAACAAATTACGCGTAAGACAGCAAACTCCCATTGAAATTACACAGTCTGCCGTAATTGCGTAATATTACGCTCCCGTATAATATAAAAAAGCCGCCGACTTTAAGGGTTAATAGCAAAGCCCCCTTAAGTGCTAAGAGCCTCAAATTTGGAGAATATATTAAGGAGATCAGAAGGAATAAGAGGAAAAAAATTTTTTTCAAAAAGACCTTATAGTTTTTGAGAAAATCGATGTTAAAGTTTCAAAGGAAAAATATATACATTTAAAAACCCGCCGACTTTAACGGTTAATAGCAAAGCCTGCTTAAAATTTAGAAACACCAAATTCACAGGGTATATTAAGGGGATCAGTGGGAATAAGAGGAAAATTTTTTTTTTCAAAAAGACCTTATAGTTTTTGAGAAAATCGATTTTTAAGTTTCAAGGGCAAAAATGTCTTTTAAATGCGGAAAATGTCATTTTTTTTTGCACAGGTATCAATAGTGTTTTATTTTCATAGATTCCCCCAAGTGGGAAGAGTTTTACTTACTTCGTTCTGAGTGTGGGAAATATTGAAAAAAAAACGATGTGGGGTCCCCCCTCCCAGACCTCATTGACCCCTTGTCCCCCATGCAGACTGGGATAGCCAGAATGCGGAGCACCGGCCGCGTGGGGCTCCGCACCCTGACTATACCAGCCCGCATGGTCCATGGATTGGGGGGTCTCGGAAGGGGAGGGGCAGCCAAGCTTTCCCCTCCCCCTCCGAGCCCGTGTCCAATCCAAGGACAAGGGGCTCTTCTCCACCTCCGATGGGCGGTGGAGGTGGAGGCCGCGATTTCCTGGGGGCGGGGTTCATGGTGGCATCTGGGAGTCCCCTTTAAAAAGGGGTCCCCCAGATGCCCACCCCCCCTCCCAGGAGAAATGAGTATAGAGGTACTTGTACCCCTTACCCATTTCCTTTAAGAGTTAAAAGTAAATAAACACACAAACACATAGAAAAAGTATTTTAATTGAACAAAAAACATAACCACGAAAAAAGTCCTTTACTATTCTTAATTAACCATTAATACTTACCTGTCCCTTTAAAAGCCAGTTCCCACGCAATATCCTCGGAAATATACTAATCAGTTACAATGTAACAAAGTTATTACAATGTAACAACTTTGTTACTTTGTAACACCACCGCACTCGACGTCACTCGCCGCTCACCCGCCGGCCGCCGCATACACGCTAAGTCCCCGCCGGCTCCCGCAGTCCACTCCGCGCACACCTGTCACCCATATACATGCTGGCACCCACGGGTGCCAGCATGTATATAGGTGACATATGGGTGAGGCGGGGAAGGCAGCGGAGCCGGCGCGGACTTAGCGTCCCTTCACCCGACAGAGCTCTGAGCTATAGCTCAGAGCTCTCGAAAGCATCTTTGTATTTGGGCTCCAAGGAGCCCCATTGGTCTGCTAAGGACCAATGGGGCTCCTTGGAGCCCAAATACAAAGATGCTTTCGAGAGCTCTGAGCTATAGCTCAGAGCTCTGAGCTATAGCTCAGAGCTCTGTCGGGTGAAGGGACGCTAAGTCCCCGCCGGCTCCGCTGCCCTCCCCGCCTCTCCCACATGTCACTTATATACATGCTGGCACCCATGGGTGCCAGCATGTATATGGGTGACAGGTGTGGGCGGTGTGGACTGCGGGAGCCGGCGGGGACTTAGCGTGTATGCGGCGGCCGGCGGGTGAGCGGAGAGTGACGTCGGGTGCGGTGGTGTTACAAAGTAACAAAGTTGTTACATTGTAATAACTTTGTTACATTGTAACTGATTAGTATATTTCCGAGGATATTGCGTGGGAACTGGCTTTTAAAGGGACAGGTAAGTATTAATGGTTAATTAAGAATATTAAAGGACTTTTTTCGTGGTTATGTTTTTTGTTCAATTAAAATACTTTTTCTATGTGTTTGTGTGTTTATTTACTTTTAACTCTTAAAGGAAATGGGTAAGGGGTACAAGTACCTCTATACTCATTTCTCCTGGGAGGGGGGGTGGGCATCTGGGGGACCCCTTTTTAAAGGGGACTCCCAGATGCCACCATGAACCCCGCCCCCAGGAAATCGCGGCCTCCACCTCCACCGCCCATCGGAGGTGGAGAAGAGCCCCTTGTCCTTGGATTGGACAAGGGCTCGGAGGGGGAAAGGAAAGCTTGAAAAAAAATTTTCCTCTTATTCCTTCTGATCTCCTTAATATATTCTCCAAATTTGAGGCTCTTAGCACTTAAGGGGGCTTTGCTATTAACCCTTAAAGTCAGCGGCTACCTAACATTGATCCATGCGTCAACTTTTCCGCTTGGCAGCATGACCTTACGCATTAATTGCTAGTAGGATTTTACGCGTAAGCCTATAACGTAACAACCCGAATTACGGTATTCTTACGCGTAATTGCGTAAGAGCAATGCGTAATTACAGACATGTACCGAAATTGAATGTCTATGCCGTAAGCGTAATTTCGTAATGCGTAATAGCGTAAAATTACGCGTAATGATCCGTAAGCGTAGCTTTTTCCATTACGACCAGCACTGCTTTCAATTCTGTATGCGGATGACAAACTTTGTCAAGCATTAATAGCAAGACGTAGATGTGTCTCTGAGACTACGAGAGCGCCCTCACTGGGATATGTTTTGTCTCAGAGACTTTACAGTTCATACAACCTTAGACAGACTTGTTGGCTCTCCACTGTTTGATCGTGTGCTTGTGCGGTCTCGACTTGACACTTTTACATGATGCTTTGGTACATGAACATGATGCTTTGGTTCATGTACACAATGCCTTGGTGTCCTGAGGAGGCTTAGTCACATGTGAAACCGCTGTCAACACAGGCAGCTTCTGTGCTCTGTATGTAGTCCTGCTTCTGTGCTTTGATAATGTATTGGATTTGCTTGCAGTGCCGGATTACACTCTTCTTTTTGTGCATACAATTGTCATGTACAGAAGAGGGGCAGGAAGGTTGTCTCTATAACTAACAGTGTTTTTCCAATCCACCCCTATACCAGTTGTAACGAGGGGCATGACTACAAATGATTAGGCCCGGCACCCCAAGCAAAACTTTAATATGGCCCCACAATATTAACACCTTTTCCCTTGCCTCCCTTTGATGACCCTCACATTGTGGGGCCCACCTTGCAGGGGTCCTAAAACAAGTGTGGCCATCATAATCTTCACATCCATAACAAGTGTAGCAGATCCGTGGACAAGCGAAGTCAGCAACAAAGCGGGGTCTCGTACAGGCAGAGGTCGGGCAACAAGGTGGGTACTCAGACAGGCATAGGTCGGCAACAGATCGGGTAGTCGTACAAGGCAAGGTTCTGTAACAAATCGGGAAGTCAGGCGGGCCAAGGTCAGAATCCAGGACATCAAGCAAACGGGCAGACACAAAGTGACGTCACGGGAGATACAACACTAGCTGCAATACTACAGCACGGAAGTGCTGCACTCTCCAGACTCATATAGGCCATTTGGCGTGAACCACGTTACGCAGACATGCATAAACAGAACACCCTTGCGCGCGCATACGCAGTGCTCACAGTAACACCTTTTCGCGCCAACGATTACACCACGCAACGCGCGCGGGCGAGCACCGACAGACCACCCCGCAAGGAAGCCCGCCAGGACCCCCTAGGGTGACCGCCAGCATCCGTTTGTGCCAGCCGCCTCGACTGAACAGGTAACTGACCGTGACAACTGGAGCATATTATGACCAGGTATCGGCCTATATTGCAAGAAGATTACATTTTGAATACCACCACCTTGAGAAACCCAATTTTATTTATAGAAGGGCCTCTAACCTTAAAAACCTGTTGGCCCCAAGCCCCCCCCCCCCCCCCCCCCAAAAAAGCAACTAAGCCCTAGCAGCAGCTAGGCTTCTTCCCGTGTAGAGGGTGCAAGCATTGTAAGTTAGGGCTTATGAGAAAGAATGATAATGTTACCTCATCCACAAATGGAAATCAGCTTGTGGGGTAGAGAAACTCACTACAAACTGGAGAGGGTGCAACCCAAAAACTAAAAGAGATGGATATATAAAATGGATTGTATGACCCCTAAAGGGGTTAAACATTGAGTTAAATCAGTTTTATTGACAATAGCTAATCTTTGGGGGGATCTAAACATATTCAGGATGAGAGCGGGGGAGGTACATTTAGTTTATCTAATCTTTTATTCCTTATGCCCATATATAGTTAATGATGCATACTGTGTGGACAAGATTATCTTTGCAATGCATTTGTAGCTTGTATGTATGACCACAAGATGGTGCTATTGCCCTCAGAACGTTATATATATGCTGGAGGCGGGAGCTCTCCATTTCGATATTTGTATAATTTTCTCTCTAATGTATAATTTAATTAAAAAAATAGTAGAGATGGGAAGCTTCTTATTCATCTAAGTAGAAGGATAGGACTATGATGTATTCTTATTATTTTAATAGCAAGTAGCTACATCCCGAATGCCAGTAGCCAATATGGAGAAGTGTGGGCAGAGAGGATGGAAGTAACATAACTTAAGGGGAGGGGTGGTAATAGGTATTTTAGAGGTCCTGGAAGACGCGCCCATCAGCCCCTGATGAGTTTCCTTGGAAACGAAACGCGTAGGTTGGAGCTACAGCTGACATCACTGACAGGGATCAGGAAGCGGAGAGTGTTTATGACTCGCTGTGTCCAACCATATGGTGAGTCCCTCTGTATTGGAGTAGACCCCATAACCATTGCTTTGAACTGCATCACTATAATCATAAATGAAGAGATAACAGCTTCTGACTGGCTGTACACTGTGGACATTAAATTCTGAAATCTGCTGTGAAAGCAAGCTGTGATATAGGACTTTACCCTGAGCGCAATATACTGGCCACTGGGCCCAAGTGATGATAAAAGGCGTGGTTAGTGCCAAAACGCGTAGTGACGTCAGATGGCACACCCATGATTAGGCTCCGCCCACTGCACATCCCTACAAGCGACTATCGCTCCTGCAGTCCTGGTCAAGCTCAGGGGCTGAGAGAGGACCTGCTGGCGGCCTTTATACATGCTATTCACTTCAGTTTTTGTAAGTGCAGCTTTATGTGTGATTTTAATTATTAAAAGGTTAATGCACCATTGGAGCACTCCTTCCTTTCCTGTCTGTAATAAATGTACCATAAGTGACTATTAGAACTTAAGGGCAAGTATTGCAAGAAATCTAATATATAACATTAAAACACAATATAACAAACATTTTACTACTTCACGCCACAGGCTATTTTACCTGTACCACCAAGAGCTATTTTCCCCTGACAACGTGCCTCCCATTGATTTGGCGATATCTTTATTACTGCTTATAACACCTAAATGATATATATCTTGATTTTTTCGATGTCATTTTTTTCAAAAAGTGTTTACATTTGATAAGTACAGGGGTTGAGTTAATAAAATTATAATTAAATGTATTCTTTTTTTACTTTAATTATACTTTTTGGCCACTAGATGGCGCTTAACACTATCCTGGAAGTTACAAGGAAGTGTTTAATTATTATTTTTTTAACTACGACGTTTATTTTACTATGATGAATGAACAAGTGCATGGTAACCAATGCTAGGAGCCTTGCAAATAAAATGGACGAACTAGAGTTCATTCTGATTGACAATGACTATGACATTGTGGGAATAACCGAGATTCATGGATGGATGAAAGCCATGACTGGATAGCGAATTTAGAGGGATACAATGTGCTTAGGAAGGATAGATCAGGGAAAAAAGGTGGATGGGTTTGTCTCTTTGTTAAGAACTCTTTTACAGCTGTCCTAAATGATGAGATGGATGAAGATTGCGAAGATGTGGAGTCCGTTTGGGTAAATATTCATGGTGGAACTAATGGTTGCCAATTGCTTATTGGGATATGCTACAGGCCACCACATATTCATGAAGCTGCAGAACTGCAATTACTACAGCAGATTGAAAAAGCTGCAAGTAAAAATGAGGTAATAGCTATGGGTGACTTCAACTTTCCAGACATTGGGCCTGATTAGCACCGCTTTGTGCTGGTTATCGAGTGCAAAGTCCCTCGCGTAAAGTTTTTCGCGCGCAGTCGCGCAATTCCATGCGCAGCGCCCATAGGGTTTAATGGGCGCATCGCACGCACTGTACCGTGCGCCGTGCGATTGCGCGCGGGAATTTCGCGCGAGTTTCATTTTATCACGCCTAAACTGAGTTTAGGCGTGATAAAGGGCTTTTCACAGGCGTGCAAACACTTTACACTGCTTTGTGAATCAGGCCCATTGAGTGGAGTATTGAGGCTACCCATTCTGGCAAAAGCAGCATATTTCTGGCATCACTACAGGACAGTTACCTGACTCAAATGGTAACAAAACCAACTAGGGGGAATGCGTTACTGGATTTAATCATTTCAAATAGACCACATAATGTATCAAATGTGCAGGTTCAAGAACATTTGGGAAATAGTGATCACAACATGATAACGTTTGATCTGGTGACTGATAGACCACGGGGCAGCGGGACCACTAAAACTATGAATTTTAGAAAAGGAAGGTTCAATCAACTCAGGCAGGCACTAAGTTTGGTGAACTGGGAAAATGTACTATAAGGGGAGGACAATGAAGGGAAATGGCAAGCTTTTAAACTTATTCTCAATCAATATTGTAGTATGTATATCCCATATGGAAACAAAATGTCTAGGAATAAAAAAAGGCCTGTATGGATGAATAGAATGCTTAGAGATAAAATGAAGGGGAAAAAGAATGTCTATAAGGTCCTAAAACAGGAGGGGACCGTGGCTACATTAAGCAATTATAAGTAGTGTTGGGCAAACAGTGTTCGCCACTGTTCGGGTTCTGCAGAACATCACCCTGTTTGGGTGATGTTCAAGTTCGGCTGAACACCCGATGGTGTTCGGCCAAACCGTTCGGCCATATGGCCGAACTAAGAGCGCATGGCCGAACGTTCCCCGAACATTCGGCTAGCGCTGTGATTGGCCGAACGGGTCACGTGGTTCGGACCCGAACACGCTCTGATTGGCCGAACGGGTCACGTGGTTCGGGTAAATAAATACCCGATCCACGTCATTTCTCCGCCATTTGTCTGTGGGTTTAGCTTTGGGTAGGCAGGCAGGGTAGTTCTCTCTCCAGCCAGGCTAGCCAGGGTCCCCCCAGTCATTGTGTCGCTGCTGGGAACAGTAGTACACCGCTCACCCACACTATATAGCATTGTGTTTACTGCCACTCTGTGTACACCGCGTACCCACCACTGTATAGCATTGTGTTTACTGCCACTCTGTGTCTCTGCTGGGAACAGTAGTACACCGCTCAACCACCACTGTATAGCATTGTGCTCTGTGTCTCTGCTGGGAACAGTAGTACACCGCTCACCAACCACTGTATAGCATTGTGCTCTGTGTCGCTGCTGGGAACAGTAGTACACCGCTTAACCACCACTGTATAGCATTGTGCTCTGTGTCTCTGCTGGGAACAGTAGTACACCGCTCACCCACCACTGTATAGCATTGTGCTCTGTGTCGCTGCTGGGAACAGTAGTACACCGCTCACCAACCACTGTATAGCATTGTGCTCTGTGTCGTTGCTGGGAACAGTAGTACACCGCTCACCCACCAATGTATAGTATTGTGCTCTGTGTCGCTGCTGGGAACAGTAGTACACCGCTCACCCACCACTGTATAGCATTGTATTACATTTATGACTGCATGGCAGCAAAATGCATGCTATCCGCACGCGTCTTGTCCTCATGCAAGGCCTGGGTTGTTTTTTCTCAAAGCGTGGCCTTCTCCTCCTGCACCTGCTCCTGTTTCATCACGTGTGCTGCTGCTGGGTTAGCGTTGCCCGTCCCTTTTTAGGGAACCTCTTATCTGTATTACATTTATGACTGCATGGCGGCAAAATGCATGCTATCCGCACGCTTCTTGTCCTCATGCAAGGCCTGGGTTGTTGTGTCTCAAAGCGTGGCCTTCTCCTCCTGCGCCTCCTCCTCTTCCATCACGTGTGCTGCTGCTGGGTTAGCGTTACCGGTCCCTTTTCCTGGAACCTCTTATCTGTATTACATTTATGACTGCATGGCGGCAAAATGCATGCTATCCGCATGCTTCTTGTCCTCATGCAAGGCCTGGGTTGTTGTGTCTCAAAGCGCGGCCTTCTCCTCCTGCGCCGTCCACCTCCTGTTTCATCATGTGTGCTGCTGCTGGGTTAGCGTTACCGGTCCCTTTTCCTGGAACCTCTTATCTGTATTACATTTATGACTGCATGCCGACAAAAAGCATGTTACCTGTGCAAAGAAAACAGACATTTCCCGCATTTAAAAGACAGTTTTCCCTTTGAAACTTTAAAATCGATTTTCTCAAAAACTATAAGCTCTTTTTGCTAAAAAAAAAAATTCTCTTGTACCCACTCCCAAGGTGCACATACCCTGTAAATTTGGGGTATGTAGCATGTAAGGAGGCTTTACAAAGCACGAAAGTTCAGGTCCCCATTGACTTCCATTATGTTCGGAGTTCGGCTAGAACACCCGAACATCGCGGCCATGTTCGGCCTGTTCGGCCCGAACCCGAACATCTAGATGTTCGCCCAACACTAATTATAAGGAGTGCAATACAATTTGTAAAAAAGAAATTAGGCTGGCAAACATTGAAGCTGAAAATCAAATCGCTAGGGATATCAAATCTAACCCAAAGAAGTTTTACAAGTACATCAACTCTAAAAAAAGAAATGTGAAGACAAAAGCAAAACGAGAGCCCCAATGGTGTGATATCGTTGAAATTTCCGTGACAATAATTTCTGAGGAATAATACTCACAAGTGTAGGTCGCCAATGTCAGGCAACCACTGATCGTGCAAGCAGGGAGTTTAAGCCTGTCCCTGCTCAGGCTAAAAGGTCGCTCTCCGTAGATAGAGAAGGGTGTTCACACCTATCCAGCCAGTGGAAACAGATATACTCAAGAAATTACAGAGGCGCCCGAAGATTAAAAATATTGCACATTAAAATCCTAAAATGGGGGGTACTGGATGACTTACCTCCCCAATGAAGACAATTCGCACTTGTCCACAAATAATAATTTATTCTTACTCCACAAGTAACTGCAACGCGTTTCACGGGTCTAACGCCCGCTTCCTCAGGCAACGTAAAATAAGGGGAGTACTAAAAACAGAAAATGTATATATCCACAGTTCAACCAATTTTGCAATACAAAAATACAAGACCATATATACATATGTATATCTCTGTAAACTCCACTATATACTTCATTCCAGGATAAAAATATAAAACAATGTAAAATATCTATACATACATATATATATATACACACGTCTCTCCCTGTGCTTCACTATGCAATCTTTAGTTACCTTACATGGATCATATAAAAATATTACCCCTTTGATGTTATTCTAGGTATACACACACTACTATAAAACTATCGTGCCAATAGTGCAATTCCACCCTTACTGGACCTTCACAAAATTCTGTATGATGGCTAGCCGCCCTTTGGCGCCTGTACATAAAAGTTTAAGTTTTGGCTTACCTCAAACAGTGTAGGAGCGGGTTTAGCGCCTCTGTAGCTCGTCTGCGCCCAACCTCGCTCCTTAAATTCATTATGGGACTGCGGGGATGTTCCATAGGGCGCGCGTATTCACGAGCCGGACAGGCTCTTCCGGCGGATATGACGCGTGCGCCTCAAGCGTGTCGTCACTTGTTCTCCCGGCGCCGCCCGTCATGACCCTTTCCTGCGCTCCAATACCCGGATGTGGAGACTGGAGCGCAGACGTGCATCCACCCTACGCCGTGGGAGTATACTCAGCGTTAAAGGCCGCATGTGTCATGATCTTACCCTCCCATGTGACCACGGCAACGCTTTCCTTTACTGTCTTATCGCTCCAAAGTCCATCACTGTCACCCGGAGCGCTGAACTACATTAACCCTATGCGGGGAGCTGCTTTATATTCACACAGTTTTTTGGTTGTTTGTTCACTATCTATCCATATTACATTACATTTACAGAATTGGAAAGGGTGTAAACTTAAACATTACAACAATAATCATGGTCATGGTCATAATAAAACGCACTTGCACGTTAGTATTAAACCCATAAAGTGGGATGCATAATTTCTCAAAACCTATCATTTGTCAAACTAGGTGTATTCTTTGTCTCTACTGTGCATAAATAGTGCATACACATACATAATCGCATAAAGACCGATCATAATTCAGCCAGTGTATATGCCTATACAAATGGTTCATCACCTCCCCATATCTCTAACTTCTCATCCGTTATTTAAAACTTATTGCATGTTCATTTGCATAGATGTGTTAGAGACACCACAGGGGAATGGGGATAGGGAGGGGGGAATGGAAAATAGGGAGGGAGAAGGAACCAAAAAAGGGGGGGGTGGGGATAAAAGGGGGTTACAATAACGATAATGATACTGGGGGAGGGGGGAAAACAACAGGGGGAGTATTTAGGACAAATGAGGGCGGGGGAAGGGGAGGGGGAAGGGAGGGGCAAGAACAACAAAAGGGGTCAGCATCAAACATGGCAGGATATAATACAATTGGCTAAAACCCTGGGATAAATCCTAATGCTTATGGACTATAATAAAAGACTATATCAGTATTTCTAAAAAAATGTTTTATAAAAAAGAGCGACTATGAGCAAGTTCCTCTCTCAAGGGATGATGCAGTGGGTCAGCACCATTTAATGAGGTTTCTCCAGAACCTCATTTAAACCATTAGGTATTAGAGTTTTCAAGGTTTGAATCCAGAATATCTCTCTATTTTTTAATTGGTTCACTGCATTATGTCCTATTGGATTGATTGTTTCTAGGGCTTGAAATGATACCAATGCTGGGTCCCTGTTGTGAGTATATGAGAAATGTCTGGACAACCCATGTGTGAGTAAACCCTTAATGATATTCCGCTTATGCTGGCCTATTCTTTCGCGGAACATCTGGGAGGTGCGCCCCACATATTGCATGCCACATGGACAGGAGGCTACATAGATTACAAATCTGGACTCGCAACTAATGTGTCGTATTATGGGATATTTGACGTGATTGATGTATGATGTAACCTGATTGGTTTCTACTATAAATTTGCAGGCTAGGCAACGTTTCTTGTGACACCTATAGACGCCTGCGGGTTGTGTCAATCTGTTAGACATAGAAGTGTTTTTTAATTTGCTAGGGGCCAAAAAGCTCTTCAGATTCGGCGCTCTCCTGAAAGTGACCATAGGTCTTTCTGGAATATTCCCTTTCAAATATGGGTCCTGTTTCAAAATTTCCCATCTGTTGTTCAAGATGTTTTTGATGTCTTTATGTTGTACACTATATTTGGTTATGAATCTTACTGTATTCCCTGAGCTTTCAGAAGTTTCGGTATGGGATTCTGGTTTGGTCTTTTCAACTCTAGCTTTGTATCTTGCGTCCTCTATCAAGGTTTTGGGGTATTTTCTCTCACGAAACTTATTTGTTAAGATTTTTGCCTGTACATCGTAATCCTCTACACTTGTGCAAGTTTTAAAAATACGTTTAAACTGATTGTATGGTGTGTTGAGTGTCCAAGGCTTATGATGGAAACTTTTAAAATGTATGTATCCATTGGCGTCCACTGATTTAAAGAATGTTTTGGTTTTTATATCTCCATCCACGTGAAACAATAGTAGATCCAGAAACTCGATTGATTTTTTATCAAATTTATATGTAAAGGATAACCCTGCTGTATTATCATTTAAATGTTTTATGAAGAGGGGAATGGTATCTATATCCCCCTTCCATATGAAGATCAGATCATCTATATATCTTTGGTACATGACGATATTGTTTCTGTACGGGTTGTTTTGGTAAAGATGTGTTGATTCCAACAGACCCATCGCCAGATTCGCGTAGCTGGGGGCGAAGCTACTACCCATCGCTGTCCCCCCCACTTGTTGGTAAAAACTGTCCATAAATGAGAAATAATTGTGTGAGAGTATACATTTCACACACTCTAGCAGGAAATTCTTCTGCCCTACCGGCATAAGATCATCTGTGTATAGATAGTGGGTCACTGCTTCCATTCCAAATTTGTGAGTGATATTGGTATATAACGTAGAAAAGGAAGGTCCGCACCAATGTCTCCACTTCCAATGACTTTATTCAGGACGTATCCAGTTACAGGTGATAGCACTTGACTGACATGTTTCGGACTCCAGGTCCTTAATCATAGTCATTTCATGGCTCAGTGAGTGCAGGTTAAAAAGAGAGAGGTAGTAGGAGGCGGGGCATGGCCCAACCCATCCTGGGGAGGGAACAAATCACTCTCTCTTTTTAACCTGCACTCACTGAGCCATGAAATGACTATGATTAAGGACCTGGAGTCCGAAACATGTCAGTCAAGTGCTATCACCTGTAACTGGATACGTCCTGAATAAAGTCATTGGAAGTGGAGACATTGGTGCGGACCTTCCTTTTCTACGTCTGTTTACTGGGCTTGGCTGCTCGTGTTCCTGCACTGTCCCACCCAGTACAGTGAAGCGGTACCCTTTGCTTACTTTCTTCATTGGTATATAACGCTGTGACGTCACATGATACCCACACAAAATCAGGATCCCAAATTTGATCCTTGAGTATGCTTATTAAATGTTGTGAGTCTCTTGTGTAGGAATCCAACTTATGAACATATTTTTGTAAGTGTTGATCTACGTATTTAGAGAGGTGACTAGTTACCGAGTCTATCCCTGAAATGATCGGGCGTCCAGGGGGGTTCAGCAAACTTTTATGGATTTTTGGCAAAAGGTTAAAAAAACGGAGTATTGGGGTTCTCTGGAATAATAAAGTTTTTCTCTTGTTTGGTAAGGAATCCCTCAAGATAACCCTTATGAATGAGCTGTTTTAGCTCCTTATTATATTCGTTTGTTGGGTCTTGTGTGATGATTTTATAATGTATAGGGTCCTGTAACAGGCGTAGTGCTTCTTTTACATAATCATCTCTATTCTGTACGAGTATACCACCCCCTTTGTCTGCTGATTTGACGACTAATTGGGAGTTGTTCCTTAATTGTTTGAGGGCTATTTTTTCTGCTTGGTTTAAGTTAGAGGGATAGGAGATGTAATCTTGACTTAAATTTTGTAAATCCTCCAGCACTAGGGCATAGAAGGTTTCTATAAAATGCCCCTTGGACGCTGTTGGATAAAATCGTGACCGACCTTTCAAGGATGTGGTTATACATTTCTCAAGTTCTAGCTCTTGATCATTGACCATAATAGTGGGTATTGTATCTATTTGAGTGATTATTGACCTCATATTGGTTTCAAGTTTTTTAAGGGCGAAGTGCCGTTTTAACGTGAGTTTTCGCACAAAGGCATTCAGATCAGTGAAGAGCTCGGACAATTGGGAGGTATTTGTGGGGCAAAATGATAAGCCTTTATTCAATAGGTTGATTTCTTGTTGATTTAGTGTGTAGCTGGACAAATTGAAAATGGATTTGGTCTGGAGTTGGGGGGTGTGTGTAGAATTTTGTTCCTTTTTTCGTCGCCCCCTACCTCTTGAACCTCGCTTTCTCCGTTTGGGAAGGGGCGTTTGAAAGTGCTCCGCGGTTGGAGTATCACCCGTGATGGTTTGGGACTGGGTAACTTGTTGTGTAGGGAATCTGATAATGTGCTTGTGAGTGTGAGTGGTAACTCTAAAAAAGAGTCCGATTGTTCACTGGTATTGTCCCCCTTCTGGCTACTATAACGTATGGATTGTGTTACAATTGTCGGGTCTATAAGGGGTCTTTGATAATTTTCTTCTATAGGTGGAACTAGATCTCCTGCTGGGCTGGGTTTAGTGGGGGACACTAAGTCGTCATACGTGCTCAATTGGGACAGATTGTCCTCTAGTGATTGGCTCGAATTCCCACTCCCCAGGTCAGTGACTACCACCTCTATATTAGGTGGTGGGTTATATGTATGTCTGAATAAAGTAGGTGGTGGTGGGCCCTTCAGAAAATCGCATTTTGGTGTGTTAACTTTAGGTGCATCTTTGAATTTATCTATTTCCTTTTCTTTCCCAGTGTCCTGTTTTTTAACTTTTTTGGTTTTATTCGTTTTGTTCTGTGTTGTGGGTATTGTAACTGTCTTTACTTTGTTCGTTAATGTCTTAGGGCCCCATGAAAACGGATTTTTACTTGGGGGCTGCTTTGAGAAGGAAAATTTGAATTCATTCTGGACTTTTGTGGTTTCCTCAATTGAATTGTGCTGTGTTTTGGTTATTGGATTTTGTTTGAGGACTTTTACTATGGCTTCTATTGGTACTGGTGGTTTTGTGGGTTCAATCCCCGATGTACCTATATGTGTATGTGTTTCAATGACAGTGTTCCCATTACTTGGTGTCAGAGGTGGTGGTGGGTAATTAGGGTAAATGAATGGTGGTGGTGGCATATTCAAATTCATTAGTGCCGGTATATAATTGGATATTGCTGGTTTGGCCACTGGACCTTGGTTCGGTGGGGGGTTTAAGAGTAGGCCACGGGGTTTCCTTTCCCTCTCTCTGTGTTCCGCGTATGCTAATCTGTCTCTGTTTAATTTATTTAACTTTGTATCTACTACCTCCTGTTCAAATTTTCTTACTTTGGACGTTAGATTAGATAAATAAACTTGGTACTTCGTGGTCCCTGAATAGAGGGCTGGTTGGTTTTTACAATCTGTAATAATGGGTTGCAATTCTTCCACAAGTGAATTGCGTTTGTCTATAATCCTCTGCATCATCCCCTGTGTGCAAAATTCCAGATATTCATACCATTCACCCGTAAAGACTAAATCTTTTGGGAAGGCTGACAATGTCTTTATCCTTATCCCATCTGGGGATATCTGCTCATCTATATATGTTTGCTGCATAGACATATCAGCTTGATGAAAAAACTCATCTTTAAGTGCGTTTTCAAGTTTGTGAAAAAGTGGTCTTAAATCAACCTTTTCATCCACCACATTCTTAGGTACAGAAGATGAATCCTGGGTAATCTCAGGGGTCTTGTTTTTTTTGAACTGGGCCAGTAGGTCCGTTCTATGTATCTCGCGGTGGTCGACGAACTGCATTTTCGTCCTGGGTCTACAATCGTTTCAGTCGAAGACGAAGTCCTCGAATTGAATATGTGAAGACAAAAGCAAAACGAGAGCCCCAATGGTGCGATATCGTTGAAATTTCCGTGACAATAATTTCTGAGGAATAATGGGTTGTTGTGTCTCAAAGCGTGGCCTTCTCCTCCTGCACCTCCTCCTGTTTCATCACGTGTGCTGCTGCTGGGTTAGCGTTGCCCGTCCCTTTTTAGGGAACCTCTTATCTGTATTACATTTATGACTGCATGGCGGCAAAATGCATGCTATCCGCACGCTTCTTGTCCTCATGCAAGGCCTGGGTTGTTGTGTCTCAAAGCGTGGCCTTCTCCTCCTGCGCCTCCTCCTCTTCCATCACGTGTGCTGCTGCTGGGTTAGCGTTACCGGTCCCTTTTCCTGGAACCTCTTATCTGTATTACATTTATGACTGCATGGCGGCAAAATGCATGCTATCCGCATGCTTCTTGTCCTCATGCAAGGCCTGGGTTGTTGTGTCTCAAAGCGCGGCCTTCTCCTCCTGCGCCGTCCACCTCCTGTTCCATCATGTGTGCTGCTGCTGGGTTAGCGTTACCGGTCCCTTTTCCTGGAACCTCTTATCTGTATTACATTTATGACTGCATGCCGACAAAAAGCATGTTACCTGTGCAAAGAAAACAGACATTTCCCGCATTTAAAAGACAGTTTTCCCTTTGAAACTTTAAAATCGATTTTCTCAAAAACTATAAGCTCTTTTTGCTAAAAAAAAAAATTCTCTTGTACCCACTCCCAAGGTGCACATACCCTGTAAATTTGGGGTATGTAGCATGTAAGGAGGCTTTACAAAGCACGAAAGTTCAGGTCCCCATTGACTTCCATTATGTTCGGAGTTCGGCTAGAACACCCGAACATCGCGGCCATGTTCGGCCTGTTCGGCCCGAACCCGAACATCTAGATGTTCGCCCAACACTAATTATAAGGAGTGCAATACAATTTGTAAAAAAGAAATTAGGCTGGCAAACATTGAAGCTGAAAATCAAATCGCTAGGGATATCAAATCTAACCCAAAGAAGTTTTACAAGTACATCAACTCTAAAAAAAGAAATGTGAAGACAAAAGCAAAACGAGAGCCCCAATGGTGTGATATCGTTGAAATTTCCGTGACAATAATTTCTGAGGAATAATACTCACAAGTGTAGGTCGCCAATGTCAGGCAAGCACTGATCGTGCAAGCAGGGAGTTTAAGCCTGTCCCTGCTCAGGCTAAAAGGTCGCTCTCCGTAGATAGCGACCTTTTAGCCTGAGCGACCTTTTAGCCTGAGCAGGGACAGGCTTAAACTCCCTGCTTGCACGATCAGTGGTTGCCTGACATTGGCGACCTACACTTGTGAGTATTTTCCCTCAGAAATTATTGTCACGGAAATTTCAACGATTTCACACCATTGGGGCTCTCGTTTTGCTTTTGTCTTCACATATTCAATTCGAGGACTTCGTCTTCGACTGAAACGATTGTAGACCCAGGACGAAAATGCAGTTCGTCGACCACCGCGAGATACATAGAACGGACCTACTGGCCCAGTTCAAAAAAAACAAGACCCCTGAGATTACCCAGGATTCATCTTCTGTACCTAAGAATGTGGTGGATGAAAAGGTTGATTTAAGACCACTTTTTCACAAACTTGAAAACGCACTTAAAGATGAGTTTTTTCATCAAGCTGATATGTCTATGCAGCAAACATATATAGATGAGAAGATATCCCCAGATGGGATAAGGATAACGACATTGTCAGCCTTCCCAAAAGATTTAGTCTTTACGGGTGAATGGTATGAATATCTGGAATTTTGCACACAGGGGATGATGCAGAGGATTATAGGCAAACGCAATTCACTTGTGGAAGAATTGCAACCCATTATTACAGATTGTAAAAACCAACTAGCCCCCTATTCAGGGACCACGAAGTACCACGTTTATTTATCTAATCTAACGTCCAAAGTAAGAAAATTTGAACAGGAGGTAGTAGATACAAAGTTAAATAAATTAAACAGAGACAGATTAGCATACGCGGAACACAGAGAGAGGGAAAGGAAACCCCGTGGCCCACTCTTAAACCCCCCACCGAACCAAGGTCCAGTGGCCAAACCAGCAATATCCAATTATATACCGGCACTAATGAATTTGAATATACCACCACCACCATTCATTTACCCTAATTACCCACCACCACCTCTGACACCAAGTAATGGGAACACTGTCATTGAAACACATACACATATAGGTACATCGGGGATTGAACCCACAAAACCACCGGTACCAATAGAAGCCATAGTAAAAGTCCTCAAACAAAATCCAATAACCAAAACACAGCACAATTCAATTGAGGAAACCACAAAAGTCCAGAATGAATTCAAATTTTCCTTCTCAAAACAGCCCCCAAGTAACAATCCGTTTTCATGGGGCCCTAAGACAATAACGAACAAAGTAAAGACAGTTACAATACCCACAACACAGAACAAAACGAATAAAACCAAAAAAGTTAAAAAACAGGACACTGGGAAAGAAAAGGAAATAGATAAATTCAAAGATGCACCTAAAGTTAACACACCAAAATGCGATTTTCTGAAGGGCCCACCACCACCTACTTTATTCAGACATACATATAACCCACCACCTAATATAGAGGTGGTAGTCACTGACCTGGGGGGTGGGAATTCGAGCCATTCACTAGAGGACAATCTGTCCCAATTGAGCACATATGACGACTTAGTGTCCCCCACTAAACCCAGCCCAGCAGGAGATCTAGTTCCACCTATAGAAGAAAATGATCAAAGGCCCCTTATAGACCCGACAATTGTAACACAATCCACACGTTATAGTAGCCAGAAGGGGGACAATACCAGTGAACAATCGGACTCTTTTTTAGAGTTACCACTCACACTCACAAGCACATTATCAGATTCCCTACACAACAAGTTACCCAGTCCCAAACCATCACGGGTGATACTCCAACCGCGGAGCACTTTCAAACGCCCCTTCCCAAACGGAGAAAGCGAGGTTCAAGAGGTAGGGGGCGACGAAAAAAGGAACAAAATTCTACACACACCCCCCAACTCCAGACCAAATCCATTTTCAATTTGTCCAGCTACACACTAAATCAACAAGAAATCAACCTATTGTATAAAGGCTTATCATTTTGCCCCACAAATACCTCCCAATTGTCCGAGCTCTTCACTGATCTGAATGCCTTTGTGCGAAAACTCACGTTAAAACGGCACTTCGCCCTTAAAAAACTTGAAACCAATATGAGGTCAATAATCACTCAAATAGATACAATACCCACTATTATGGTCAATGATCAAGAGCTAGAACTTGAGAAATGTATAACCACATCCTTGAAAGGTCAGTCACGATTTTATCCAACAGCGTCCAAGGGGCATTTTATAGAAACCTTCTATGCCCTAGTGCTGGAGGATTTACAAAATGTAAGTCAAGATTACATCTCCTATCCCTCTAACTTAAACCAAGCAGAAAAAATAGCCCTCAAACAATTAAGGAACAACTCCCAATTAGTCATCAAATCAGCAGACAAGGGGGGTGGTATAGTCGTACAGAATAGAGATGATTATGTAAAAGAAGCACTACGCCTGTTACAGGACCCTATACATTATAAAATCATCACACAAGACCCAACAAACGAATATAATAAGGAGCTAAAACAGCTCATTCATAAGGGTTATCTTGAGGGATTCCTTACCAAACAAGAGAAAAACTTTATTATTCCAGAGAACCCCAATACTCCGTTTTTTTACCATTTGCCAAAAATCCATAAAAGTTTGCTGAACCCCCCTGGACGCCCGATCATTTCAGGGATAGACTCGGTAACTAGTCACCTCTCTAAATACGTAGATCAACACTTACAAAAATATGTTCATAAGTTGGATTCCTACACAAGAGACTCACAACATTTAATAAGCATACTCAAGGATCAAATTTGGGATCCTGATTTTGTGTGGGTATCATGTGACGTCACAGCGTTATATACCAATATCACTCACAAATTTGGAATGGAAGCAGTGACCCACTATCTATACACAGATGATCTTATGCCGGTAGGGCAGAAGAATTTCCTGCTAGAGTGTGTAAAATGTATACTCTCACACAATTATTTCTCATTTATGGACAGTTTTTACCAACAAGTGGGGGGGACAGCGATGGGTAGTAGCTTCGCCCCCAGCTACGCGAATCTGGCGATGGGTCTGTTGGAATCAACACATCTTTACCAAAACAACCCGTACAGAAACAATATCGTCATGTACCAAAGATATATAGATGATCTGATCTTCATATGGAAGGGGGATATAGATACCATTCCCCTCTTCATAAAACATTTAAATGATAATACAGCAGGGTTATCCTTTACATATAAATTTGATAAAAAATCAATCGAGTTTCTGGATCTACTATTGTTTCACGTGGATGGAGGTATAAAAACCAAAACATTCTTTAAATCAGTGGACGCCAATGGATACATACATTTTTTTTTTTTAACCATAACATTTTTTTATTGAGGATCATAAACATGGTCATAGTACATACAGATGCATACTACAATGTATTATGATACATTCGGCGCATAGTGTACAATACGGTATATACATATCTTATAATATACAATTTCAGGCAATAGGTACAAAGATTGTTCTGGTGTTGTATAACTTGGTATTAATACATGCAGGGTAACCATGTATCTAAATCCGTAGTACCAGCAAGGGACTGTTAATATGAGAGCACTGTGCACATCTTATACCTATAGGGGTATTTGTCCTGAGGACCTACAGTTAAGAATTTTCCATATTGTGCACAGTGCCTAGTTTTAAGGATACTGGGACTGCGTCATACATGGGCACACTTAATACTCTTGCATATAGGTGTCTAGTGTGTTGCTATTACCTGTCTTTCCACTTATCCCAAATTAAGTGAAACTGTGGGATGCGTTTCCTGTGAGTATATATTAGTTTTTTAAAGGGTAGTGCAGTGTCTAGCCTCTTGATCCAGCCCTGGGGGGGACGGGGACAGCCAGCGCAAGGCTATTTCCTGTCTGGCCGCAAAGAGCGTTTCTTGTATAAATGTTTTAGTACTAGAATGCAGTTCTTCGTCTGTTATGATACCAAGCAGACATAGTAAAGGATCAAGTTCTACAGGGCAACCCATTTTATCATGTAGGAATTTCACTACCTGGGACCAGAAGCTGGCCACTGGAGAACATTTCCACACCAGATGATAGAAGGATGGGGCAAGAGTCTTGCATTTAGGACATTCATTACTGGCTTCTGGTTTGTACTGGGCCAACCTAGCTGGGGTTAGGTACGATTGATATATAAAATTTAGTTGGGTGGCACGATCTTTAACATTAAGTGAGACTTTCTGAACTGCCGTAAGTGCATCCTCCCAATCTTCATCTCCAATATCCAGGCCCTCATTTGACCATTTGGTCTTGGCTGGCTCCGTACGCTCTAACGCTTTGAATAGTGTGATTTCCTTGTACAGGCTACCTATTAGGTGTTTGGTTGGGCCTTCCGCTATCATAGATAGTATAGGATGAGGCACTATTTGCACAACATTACCCCTAAATTGATGATGGATAGCGTGTCTCAACTGGAGATATCGGAAGTAATGTGGAGCTAATGTTGGGTGCTGGTCAATTAGACTCTTAAATGGGAGGAGCTTGCCCTGTTTAATTATCTGGCCTAGGAACATTACCCCACTTTGACGCCATAGGTGTGTGTCGGGGATTTTAGTGAGTTCATGCAAATTGGGATTGTCCCATAAGGGTGTACGGGGGTCATAACTGGTCAGGGAATAGATTGCGTTGATACGTTTCCATACCAAGTGCGCTTGTGCTAGTATGGTGTTTGATGCTTTAGAGGGTGTTAGGTGTCCTTTTAAAAGGTCCAGTGCCACACTTTCTTTGTCTAGGTCCAGGCTGTATCCCAATGCCTCAGCATTATAAAGAGAGCCTGTCTTGAACCAGGATGCAATATGCTGTACCTGGGCAGCAAAATAGTAATGTTGTATTGAGGGTAGTGCAAGTCCTCCTAGACCATTAGGATTTATTAACAGTGAGTGCTTAATGCGGGCTCTCCTGTTATTCCAAATAAATGCAATTATAATAGAGCGTATTTTTTTGAATACTGTAAGAGGAACATAGACTAGCGATTGATGCAGGACATACAGGAGCTTGGGCAGTAAAACCATCTTAATAAGATTTATGCGGCCTACAATAGTGAGATACAGCTTGGACCATGACTTGCATTTGGCCTGCGTTAATTGAATTAGGGGGTATATCTCCAGCTGAAGATATGTTTTAGGAGGAAGACTGATTTGTACCCCCAGGTATTTAAAAGATTGGACTGTGAGTAGAGGTGTTGTTGGCGTGTCTGTCCCTGTAGGAGCTTTGTCTACATACATTATCACAGATTTAGCTTTATTTAATTTAAGGCCAGAGTAATATCCTGCCTCCTCGATTGTTGTAATTGCTACTTGTAGAGACCTTTCAGAGTCCGCGAGATAAAGAATCGTGTCGTTGGCGTAGAGGCCAATTTTTTCCTCAGTGTGCTCACTGCGGAATCTGCGTATCTCAGGGTGTAATCTGATGCGGCACGCCAGTGGCTCAACTGCCAGCGCATAGAGCAGGGGAGAAAGGGGGCAACCCTGCCTGGTACCTCTTCCCAGTTTAAATGCTTCTGAAATCCAGCCATTGGTGCATACCCTAGCACTCGGGGAGCCATAAAGAAGGTTTACCCATCTGCAAAAGGCGTCACCAAAGCCAAACCTGGCAAGGACCGCCTCAAGGTATGGCCACTCCACTGTATCGAAGGCTTTAGCCATGTCGAGGGACGCCACCACTCTCCTGCCTGCGTTTATGTGATGAGCTTGCAAATTTGTCCATAGCCGACGCACATTCATGGCCGTGTTTTTACCTGGCATAAACCCGGTTTGATCCATATGGACCAAAGAGAGTATGACAGTGTTTAGTCTAATTGCTAAAATCTTTGCCAGTATTTTAATATCCACTGGCAGGAGAGATATTGGACGATATGAATCACAATAAAGTGGGTCCTTGCCAGGTTTAGGCAGTACAATTATCAACGCCTCCTGCATAGATTGTGGTAGTGAGCCGGATTCATATGCATTAGTGAGCGTTTGTAGTAGGAGAGGGGCTATTATTTCGTCGTATCTTTTATACACTTCAACTGGCAGCCTGTCTAAACCAGGCGCTTTTTTGTTTGGAAAACTAGCTATGGCTAACGTAACTTCGTCTAGGGTGAGGGGGGCGTCCAGAGCTTCTCGCTGTTCAGGAGTTAAGCGTGGGAGATTAGTTTCGGCTAAGTATATCTCCGAGTCTGTTCTAGAGGCAGCGGTCTGACTCTTGTATAAAGAGCTGTAGTAATCAAAGAAGATCTTGTTAACTTCAGGGCTGCCTGTAACTACATTGCCCTGGGGATCCGCAATATGCGTTATCACTGGGGGAGAAGTATATGCTTTGGATATTGTTGCCAGGAGGGTACCCGCCTTCTCCCCTTGCTCATAGAAGGCCTGCTTGTTAAAGAATAACTTGCTTTTGGTAATTTCTTCTATAAGCTGATTATGCTTACGGGCTAATGTTTTCCATTGATCGAGATACTCTTGAATACGGGTATTAAAATAGTTTGTACGAGCGCACTCTATCTGTTGTAGTAGTGTTTGCTCATTACGCTTGGTATTTTCTTTGCATTCCACTACTGCCGCAATGAACACACCTCGGGCAAATGCCTTAAAAGTATTCCACACCAACGACACATCTTCCTCATCTCTATGGATAAAAATGAAGTCTTCTAGATTTTTACTAATTTTCTCATGTGTAATTATTAGATCTAGCCAGAACGGGTTAAGCTTCCAGTATTGGAACGGGGGCTTATTTCCCCATATAACCTTAAGTGCGATCGGGGAATGGTCTGAGACTAATCGTGGTAGGATTTCTACATGAGACACATCTTTTAACAACTGAGGAGACACAAAGAACAGGTCAATGCGCGATGAGGTGTTAAACGTAGCTGAGTGGCATGTATATGAAAGTTGCGTAGGGAAAAAATGGCGCCACAAATCTGTATATTTAAGTTCGTTCATTAAATTAGCTAGTGTGGTGGTTTTATCTTGTTTAGGGGGGTATCTATCTAGGGAGGGATTGCAGACTGAGTTAAAATCTCCTAGCCAGAGGACATGAGCACAGGGATGTTTTAAGATGAAATCTATACCTTCTCTAACTATATCCACTGCATATGGGGGAGGAATATATATGTTAAGGATAAGTATGGGAATTCCTGAGATTCTACAGTATAAAAATATATATCTGCCCATTTGATCCTCCTTGGCCGCTAGTATCTGGAGAGTAAGGGATTTCCTAAGTAAGAGCGACACCCCCCTTGAATATTGGGAATATGTGGAGTGGAACGACCATCCCACCCAGCTCCTACGTAGTGCCTGTGTCTTGTCACCCGTAAGATGTGTCTCCTGTAAAGCCACAATATCCACTCTCTGACGTGTTAAGTATGTCATCACCAACGGTAACAGTAAAAAAGGGCGCAGGAGGCTAGTGGACAAATCGGGCGCCGCCATTCACTCCCATAATAAATATCGTTTAATGGGCGCCCGATAGGAAAAAAGGGCGACGGAGAAAAATAACGTTTTAAAAGCGGCGCCCGGAGACTTAATGTTTTATTACTGCTTCTCATGATTACACATTATTTAATGATTTATACATTTTTTAATATTATTTTTAAACGAAAAACAGTACAATATTTTTTTCAAACATTATTTTTAAACGAAAAACAGTACAATTTTTTTTTTTTTTATTATTTTTAAACGAAAAAACCGCACAATATGTTTTTGAAACGTTATTAATGCTTATCACAGGGGGGTCTTAGGTTTAGGCACCAACAGGGGGGTCTTAGGTTTAGGCACCAACAGGGGGGTCTTAGGTTTAGGCACCAACAGGGGGGTCTTAGGTTTAGGCACCAACAGGGGGTCTTAGGTTTAGGCACCACCAGGGGGGTCTTAGGTTTAGGCACCAACAGGGGGTCTTAGGTTTAGGCACCAACAGGGGGGTCTTAGGTTTAGGCACCAACAGGGGGGTCTTAGGTTTAGGCACCAACAGGGGGTCTTAGGTTTAGGCACCAACAGGGGGTCTTAGGTTTAGGCACCAACAGGGGGTCTTAGGTTTAGGCACCAACAGGGGGGTCTTAGGTTTAGGCACTAACAGGGGGGTCTAGGGGTTAGGGGTAGGTACAGGGAGGGTTACTTAGGCACCAACAAGGGGGTCTTAGGTTTAGGCATCAACAGGGGGGGTCTAGGGGTTAGGGGTAGGTACAGGGAGGCTTACTTAGTAATTTTTTTTTTAAACGTTATTATACGTTTCACTATTTAAACGAAAGATTAACGTTTTTACAATTGCCGATTTAATGCACATTATTTAATGATTTATAACTTTATAAAACATTAATTTTAACCGAAATATAGTACAATACATTTTTAAACGTTATCCATGCTTATCGTTTAAAACCCCGCGCCCTTTTTTCCCAGCACCCCTTTTTAACGTACGCATCAAGAACTGCCGTTTCACTGGGTTATTTAGGCCTCTCACATTCCAGCTAAGAATTTTGAGGTTGTTTTGTGCCATTCTTATTGCTGTTTATGTATATATACAGGATAAAATGCGATGTGATCTGCACCTTTTTGTACCTTTTCCTATGGCCCATGTATGTATTGATGTAGTATATTTTCCCCTCAAGTGAGGGATTCAGAACAAAACATAAACTTTCCCCAGTCCCTAACCCACCCTGACCTTCCAAAACAGCAGGAAGGTCCTTACACCCCAAACTAAGAACAATAACCATGTAGCAGACCACAGCTAAGAGCTGTAGTATCTGCTAGGGGGTAATACCTAAGATGGTATAGCCTTTTTTTTAATCAGTGCGGAAGGAAGAGGCAGGTGCTTAAACTTCCAACTGCACTTCCACGGGCCAGGTTCTCTCTGGCTCCCGCTCATTGTTCTATATGTATTGCTAGAGCAACAATAGTATACGTGTTTTACATACTGCTTTGCTATAAACGCCTATACATTGGCATCTCCCAACATCACCCAAATGGCATTTAAATACATTTATAAGCTATGATCTGCACATATATATTGCGATGCCACACATCTAGCGTGTGTGGACGTGAGTAACACTGGGGGGGGGGGGGGGATGTCCAGGGATAAAAAACGGAGAAAAAATAAAGTCAATAGGGAGAGTGGGGACACCCCCTCCCGCAGGGCCCAGTGACGGGAAGCAATATAATTGACTTCGGGGTATAGGCCCTAGTGAGGGGGGCGTGCACACTCCCAAAAAACCAAAAGGGAAAACAGGGTAGAAAAGGGAAATACGGACATCTCCCCCCCGGCAACCCCGACTTTTATCGAAGAACCCACCAAGCGCCATCTTTTAAACACTTATTTCCAAGATGGGTGTCACTGAACCCCCCCTCCCCCAAGCAAATAAACTGTGTGGTTAACGACATTATAGAAAATAGGTAAATGGATAGATGAATACGGTTGTCATTGCGGCAAGGTACTGATCTTAATTTCCTTGCGGCCTGTTAGATTTAAAGGCAGAGTAGAGACATTTAGAGCGCAGCTCTTGGGCTTTCGTCCGCATGTCTGGAGAAAGGCCGCCATTCCAGGCCTAGGCGATATTTTGATGAATGTAAGCGGCTCATTGCTTTGTACAGTGTCTCGCATTATGTAAACATGTGCCCATTGCGCTACAGTCCAACGTCTAGGGTTATAGGCCTCAAGAGTAATGCCGCCAGCAGGAGTAGGGATACCCATCACAGTTAAAAGTGTATTAGATACGTGACAGCGATAGTGAGGGGGAAGAGAGGGGGGGGAACAGATCAGCCCTCAACCACAGTACTCACGGATACTTCATATAACTCGATTCCTTTCAGGTGAGGCCGGAGCACGCGGCCGCGCATCCAGCCATGTCTGGACTTCTTCTGGAGTGGAGAAAAAATGCGTCTCACCATCTGCAACCACACGTAGCTTTGTTGGGTAGAGCATGGCGTACATCAGGTCCAGGTCACGGAGCCTTTTCTTAGCGTGTACAAACTGTGCCCGTTGCTTTTGCAGGTCTATGGAGAAGTCTGGATAGAAGGATATTCTGGCGTTTTCATATGTGATGTCCCCTTTGGCGCAGGCTGCGCGCAGTGTCGCATCTCTGTCGCGGTAATTAAGGAGCTTCATAATGAAAGTGCGTGGTGGTTTCCCAGGCGCCGGGACCTTTGGCGACACTCTGTGGGCCCTCTCGATAATAAATACCGAGGAGAATGTAGGCCTTCCAAACAGATCTATAAGCAGCTTTTCAGCGTATTCTGCGGGCGCGCTTCCTTCTACCTTTTCAGGTAGGCCCACAATGCGCACATTGGAGCGACGGTTTCTATTTTCAAGGTCCTCTTGCCTGTCTATAAGCATCTTGTTATCTCTTTGTGCTCGAGGTACGTCACGCTCCAAGGGCCCGATGCGGTCCTCCGCGTTGCTTACTCTGGCTTCGACGTCGGAGACTCTAGTACGCAGAGTCTGCATGTCCGCTCTGAGGAGTGAAACATCGGTTCGTACCTCTTCCAGCTTAGTGGTGATAAGCGTTAGGGCCGACTGGCACGCCGCGACTCCAGCCATGATTTGTTGTAAGGATGGGGCGGGTTCCTCCTCTCCCGCACTCTCGTCGCCATCCTGGGCATCCATGCGAAATTTGCGTAGCTTGGCGATAGCATCTGAAGCGCGGCGGGTCATCAGCAGGGCCGGCACCAGCTTGCTCCTGGACGTGTAGGAAAGGCAACCGGGTAGGTCAGTAGCAGTTTGTGTCGTTCTAATTTGCTCTAGTATGTGTTTTATCGGAGTTTAGAGCGGGAGCTCAGCGCCAGCACGTCTTACTCCATCGGCTTCCGGCCACGCCCCCGGATACATACATTTTAAAAGTTTCCATCATAAGCCTTGGACACTCAACACACCATACAATCAGTTTAAACGTATTTTTAAAAATTGCACAAGTGTAGAGGATTACGATGTACAGGCAAAAATCTTAACAAATAAGTTTCGTGAGAGAAAATACCCCAAAACCTTGATAGAGGACGCAAGATACAAAGCTAGAGTTGAAAAGACCAAACCAGAATCCCATACCGAAACTTCTGAAAGCTCAGGGAATACAGTAAGATTCATAACCAAATATAGTGTACAACATAAAGACATCAAAAACATCTTGAACAACAGATGGGAAATTTTGAAACAGGACCCATATTTGAAAGGGAATATTCCAGAAAGACCTATGGTCACTTTCAAGAGAGCGCCGAATCTGAAGAGCTTTTTGGCCCCTAGCAAATTAAAAAACACTTCTATGTCTAACAGATTGACACAACCCGCAGGCGTCTATAGGTGTCACAAGAAACGTTGCCTAGCCTGCAAATTTATAGTAGAAACCAATCAGGTTACATCATACATCAATCACGTCAAATATCCCATAATACGACACATTAGTTGCGAGTCCAGATTTGTAATCTATGTAGCCTCCTGTCCATGTGGCATGCAATATGTGGGGCGCACCTCCCAGATGTTCCGCGAAAGAATAGGCCAGCATAAGCGGAATATCATTAAGGGTTTACTCACACATGGGTTGTCCAGACATTTCTCATATACTCACAACAGGGACCCAGCATTGGTATCATTTCAAGCCCTAGAAACAATCAATCCAATAGGACATAATGCAGTGAACCAATTAAAAAATAGAGAGATATTCTGGATTCAAACCTTGAAAACTCTAATACCTAATGGTTTAAATGAGGTTCTGGAGAAACCTCATTAAATGGTGCTGACCCACTGCATCATCCCTTGAGAGAGGAACTTGCTCATAGTCGCTCTTTTTTATAAAACATTTTTTTAGAAATACTGATATAGTCTTTTATTATAGTCCATAAGCATTAGGATTTATCCCAGGGTTTTAGCCAATTGTATTATATCCTGCCATGTTTGATGCTGACCCCTTTAGTTGTTCTTGTCCCTCCCTTTCCCCCCCTTCCCCCGCCCTCATTTGTCCTAAATACTCCCCCTGTTGTTTTCCCTCCTCCCCCAGTATCATTATCGTTATTGTAACCCCCTTTTATCCCCACCCCCCCTTTTTTGGTTCCTTCTCCCTCCCTATTTTCCATTCCTCCCTCCCTATCCCCATTCCCCTGTGGTGTCTCTAACACATCTATGCAAATGAACATGCAATAAGTTTTAAATAACGGATGAGAAGTTAGAGATATGGGGAGGTGATGAACCATTTGTATAGGCATATACACTGGCTGAATTATGATCGGTCTTTATGCGATTATGTATGTGTATGCACTATTTATGCACAGTAGAGACAAAGAATACACCTAGTTTGACAAATGATAGGTTTTGAGAAATTATGCATCCCACTTTATGGGTTTAATACTAACGTGCAAGTGCGTTTTATTATGACCATGACCATGATTATTGTTGTAATGTTTAAGTTTACACCCTTTCCAGTTCTGTAAATGTAATGTAATATGGATAGATAGTGAACAAACAACCAAAAAACTGTGTGAATATAAAGCAGCTCCGCGCATAGGGTTAATGTAGTTCAGCGTTTCGGGTGACAGTGATGGACTTTGGAGCGATAAGACAGTAAAGGGAAGCGTTGCCGTGGTCACATGGGAGGGTAATATCATGACACATGCGGCCTTTGATGCTGAGTATACTCCCACGGCGTAGGGTGGATGCACGTCTGCGCTCCAGTCTCCACATCCGGGTATTGGAGCGCAGGAAAGGGTCATGACGGGCGGCGCCGGGAGAACAAGTGACGACACGCTTGAGGCGCACGCGTCATATCCGCCGGAAGAGCCTGTCCGGCTCGTGAATACGCGCGCCCTATGGAACATCCCCGCAGTCCCATAATGAATTTAAGGAGCGAGGTTGGGCGCAGACGAGCTACAGAGGCGCTAAACCCGCTCCTACACTGTTTGAGGTAAGCCAAAACTTAAACTTTTATGTACAGGCGCCAAAGGGCAGCTAGCCATCATACAGAATTTTGTGAAGGTCCAGTAAGGGTGGAATTGCACTATTGGCACAATAGTTTTATAGTAGTGTGTGTATACCTAGAATAACATCAAAGGGGTAATATTTTTATATGATCCATGTAAGGTAACTAAAGATTGCATAGTGAAGCACAGGGAGAGACGTGTGTATATATATATGTATGTATAGATATTTTACATTGTTTTATATTTTTATCCTGGAATGAAGTATATAGTGGAGTTTACAGAGATATACATATGTATATATGGTCTTGTATTTTTGTATTTTTATATTGCAAAATTGGTTGAACTGTGGATATATACATTTTCTGTTTTTAGTACTCCCCTTCTTTTACGTTGCCTGAGGAAGCGGGCGTTAGACCCGTGAAATGCGTTGCAGTTACTTGTGGAGTAAGAATAAATTATTATTTGTGAACAAGTGCGAATTGTCTTCATTGGGGAGGTAAGTCATCCAGTACCCCCATTTTAGGATTTTAATGTGCAATATTTTTAATCTTCGGGCGCCTCTGTAATTTCTTGAGTATATCTAAAAAAAGATAGGTTGACTGTATTGGACGTCTAAAGAATGAGGGTAGGAACTCAATGGTGGATGGCCAAGGTAAGGCAGAGTTATTAAATGCTTTCTTTGCTTCCTCTTCACAAGGGAAACATCACTGTTGCAAATTACAGATGCAGAAGAGTCTCAATCTTCCAATTGTAATATTAAATTATTAAATACTTAACGCAGGAAGAAGTGAAGGCAAGACTAAATAAATTAAAAATAGACTAGGCACCTGGCCCTGATGGCATGCATCCTCGGGTCCTAAGGGAATTAAGTTCAGTAATAGATAAACCCCTTTATCTTATCTTTTGTGACTCTCTTTCAACTGGCAGAGTCCAGTGGATTGGCATACAGCCCACGTTTTCCCATTATTTAAAGAGACACTGAAGCGAAAAAAAATATATGATATAGTGAATTGGTTGTGTACTATGAATAATTACTAGAAGATTAGCAGCAAAGAAAATATTCTCATACTTTTATTTTCAGGTATATAGTGTTTTTTCTAACATTGCATCATTCTATAATATGTGCAGATTACACAACACTCAGCATTCAAAATGAGCCTTTCAGAGCAGTCTGTGAAGTAATGACCTCTCCTCTAGCAGAGAAAAAGTAAACAGTTCACTTACAGTTGAGATAATAAAAGTTAGATAACAGCCCTCTCCACGACTAACTTAGTCTGAGAGCTTAATGGCTTGTTTGCATAGAGATAACAACTGGAGTTTCTCAACTCTTCCTGTACTGGAAACAATTAGACTAATGTATCTGATCTTAATGTTTTATTTCTTAGCTGTACTACACATACAAATCATAATATCATAATTTTTTTTTCGCTTCAGTGTCTCTTTAAGAAGGGCAAAAAATCAGATCCAGGGAATTATAGACCTGTAAGCTTAAAGTGATTCTTAAGTAAAAAAAAAAATGACTTTTACTCACCTGGGGCTTCCAATAAAGGGGACCAGACAGCTGCAGGGGGCTATTGGAAGCCCCAGGTGAGTAAAAGTCATTTTTTTTAACTTAAGGATCACTTTAAAGCGGATCAGAGATGAAAAACGAACTATAACAAGTAACTTGTCTATATATCTTATCTAAAGTTTAGATAGTTTACACAGCAAATCTAGCTGCAAACAGCTTTAATAGAAAATGATTATTTCTTCCTGTGATACAATGAAAGCAGCCATGTTGTTTGTAGACATTACACAGAGGCAGGCTTATCTGCACCTTCAGGCCTCTCTCTGAAGCGGGTTGAGCCCGCGTGATGCATTAAGGCGGTTGGCGGTGTACAGCGGCGTCCTCCTCTCCCACTAATGTCAGTCCTGATCCTTACTCTCATCCTTATCTGCACGTTTGGCACTTCCTTATATATGTATATACTCCTAGTGATTGCTGCTATTTACACTCCTGGGACGCATGTTGTTCTAGGTCCCAGTTTATCTCTTGTACATTTGGGTACTCTGTAATTTGCACTATTGCCAATTTTCACAATTTATATGGTCCTATTAATTATTGTATTGTTAATTAGAGGGTTTTGTCTTGACCCACTGTTGGAATAATATTTAGAATCTGGGAATGAGGTCCCATAATTATGGATTATCATCATTTTTATGATTATTGTTATTTATGTACACCGCTGCTATCACCTCTTGGTGAATTTTAATATTGTTTTTAAATCGTCTTGCTCTTCATCAAATAAAGATTTTGTAATTTGGAAATTATTTGGATTGGTTTGGTGCTGTATTTTGGGTACTTTTTCTCTGGTGCTCATGGTTGTCTTATTACCCAATTAGCACATACCTTCCCTATTATTCTAATTATTATTACTAAGATGGTGCTTGTCCATATGTTTGTTTAAAAACATTGGTTTACTAAAGACAGGTCCTGTTTGACTAACATGCTGTCACGCTCGGTGCTATATTCTCCACAGTCAGCACCTAATGCATATCCTGACGTGAAGGAGACACACGCAAGCACAAGGAACCAGGATATCCCCAGTTATAGTGTGAACGCACTAGTGGAGGAGAGGACTGACTCCAGTAGGAGATGTGGCGCACAGAGCAGGCATAGATCCGAGCAACCACAAACAATACTTTAACAATAGTGGCTCAGTGCAAAGTAGCGCTGAGCGTATTAACCAGAACTCAGAAAGATCAGGACAGGTAGACAGAATAAACGCTTGCTAAACTAGTCACTGCCTCAGTGACAGCAAGCGCCCATAAACAGGACAGACTGAAACGAGGTAGCCAATCGCGACCGCAGCGATGGCATACCTCACAAGAGCAGGACTAGAGGATTCGCCACTCCTACGCAGGAAATAGCGCAATCCACAAGGCAGGACAGACAGAGCAAGATAAACAGGCAATAGGTCAAACACAGATAATCACAGGTAGTATTAAACAGTATAACAGAGCTAACTATTGTACACAATCCCTGGGTTCCTGCCAGTTCAAATGTAACATGGATCTGACTAAACATAACCAGGACTTGAGACAAACAGAATGAACACACAAGGTAACAGGAACAGGACTAGGAAGGATTCACTACTTCTACGTAGAAGTGAGCGCAATCCACGCAAGGTAACAGGAACAGGACTAGGAAGGATTCGCTACTTCTACGCAGAAGTGAACGCAATCCACGCAAGGTAACAGGAACAGGAATAGGAAGGATTCGCTACTTCTACGCAGAGGTGAGCGCAATCCACGCAAGGTAACAGGAACAGGGGCCCAGAGTAACAGGCTGAGACTGAAACTATGATAGCCCGTGAAGCACTGCAGGAAGCAGCTCTTTATACTGAGGTCATCCAATGGGAGCAGACATGCAGATTCCCACACAGGTGAATGATAATCAGTCACAAGCTGGCAGCAGGAAAAGGCAGACAAAACTATGCAACCTGCATGAAAGGGATTGCAGCTCCACTGCAACAGACAATAAATGTTTGATTTCCCAAGAGCATCCCAAACTGCCATGAACTGCAGAGCGACTGCAGATGGAATCAACACTTAGTGTGAGTGCAAGCAAAACTATGCGAGCAAATGCATGTAAAGAAATCAAAAACTGCTTGGCTACAGTACAACTGCAGCCAGCAGTACAAGCTGCAGAAGTGATCATAACACATGCTCAGCTTTTATGAGGTAGTGAACGCTAATGTGGATATTGGGAATGCTGTCGATGTGATATACTTGGACTTTGCAAAGGCCTTCGACACTGTTCCCCACAAAAGTCTGGTGCAAAAGTTTAGGATGCAAGGACTGAGGAAGAGTCTGTGTCCATGGATAGGGATCTGGCTAATGGACAGAAAACAAAGAGTTAGAGAAGAAAGGTTAGATAAACTGGGTTTATTTAGTCTAGAGAAAAGACGCCTTAGAGGGTATCTAATTAACATGTATAAATACATCAGAGGGCAATATTAAACCTTGGCGAATGAGCTTTTTGTCCTTAGGCCTTCTCAAAGGACTAGAGGACATGATCTGCGCATGGAGGAAAAACGTTTTAGCCATTTATTTAGGAAAGGGTTCTTTACAGTAAGAGTAATTAAGATGTGGAATGCATTGCCACAGGAAGTAGTTATGGCAAATTCTATACCTACATTTAAAGGGGGCTTAGATGCTTTCCTTGCATTGAAAGACATCCATGGCTACAATTGTAACCCGATTTATCCGTTAGCACTCGGCCGCGGCTGAGTAGAATCCACTAGAGACAGACTCAGATGAAATTATCAAAGATTTATTTGTGACCTAATGGTGGTCACTGTAGAAATGGATCAACCAAAAACACTTCAATGTCACAACACGTTTCCCTTGCACATCAAAGTTCAAAATAATACAATCTCCTGGTCTTCACAGCCGGTGCACCGGTAAAAGCTGTGGAATAAAAAGGTTAGTTACATACAAAGTATTTGAAAGGTACAAAGGTCTTCTTGTACAACAATCCACTTTACAGCATATACAATACACAGTACCGTTGTTGGGCGTGGGCTGGGGGAAAGGGGCTGATCTACTGAGCAATTCAGTCCAGTTCCTAAACAGTTCTCAGTCCCTTGTAACCAAGTCCAAGCTACATTGCACAGCAAAACCTTGGGGGAACTCGTGACAGTTCTTGAGATGGTACTGAACAATTGACAGTTCGCTGGTTGGTCCCAAATAGGACGTTCACCTTGTTCAAAGATCTGTTAGGCTCTTTACTCTTTGTATGGTAGCACTCAATTCACTTTACCCCTAACACCTTCCCTCGGAATGGGACTCCTAAAATAACAAACAAAATATAAATCAAATAATCAAAAAGGGTTAGAGCAAAATAAAAGTGTAATGATCGCTGCTGCAGCAGGTATTGCTGGAAGCAGTAGTGCTGCAGCTCAGGCAGTTCTGATCTATTTCCATGCAAGCTGCATAGCTTTGTCTGCCTTTCCCTGCTGTCAGCTTGTGACTGATTATCATTCACCTGTGTGGGAATCTGCATGTCTGCTCCCATTGGATGACCTCAGTATAAAGATCTGCTTCCTGCAGGGTTTCCTTGGGTTTTCATAGCTTCAGTTCAAGCCTGTCTTGCTGTCGCTTTAGCCCCCGATCGTGTTTCTTGTTATAAAGATACTTTGCTGGTCTTTGCATCATATATTGGTTCATTGCCAATATATATGCATACCAGCACGTTTATTATTTTCCTTGTATTCGTGTTACGTTGATACATCAGTGTCGCTGATATATACGTACCTGAACTGTTTATTTCCTGTGTTCAGTTAGTCAGCTTTCCAGCACGTTTTGGTAGTTTGCGCGTACCGTGAGCACCCGTGCTGAGCTAGTATCCTGCTCCTGGTCCTGTTTGTGGATTGCGTTCATCTCTGTGAAGAGATAACGAATCCTTCTGAATCCTGTTCTGTTACCGTTGTGGATTGCGTTCATCTCTGCGAAGAGATAGCGAATCCTTCTGAGTCCTGTTCCCTGTATTACTCCAGTCCTAGTCAGCGTTCCTGCTTATGTCATATATCGGTTCATTGCCGATATATACATATGTTAGTCAGACGTTACAAATAGTTTCATTGATAGCTGTAATTGTAATACGCTAGGAAAACATACTTATTGTATATTTGTCTGTGTTACGTTCATCTATCTTGATCCTGCTATTTCCTGACTATCCTGTCCTGTCTTTGTGAGGCACGCCATCGCTGCAATCGCATTGGCTGCCTCATTCCAGTCTGTGTTATTGTGGACGCTTGCTGTCACTAAGTAGTGGCTAGTTAAGCAAGCGTTCATTCTGTCTACCTGTCCTGATCTCCTCAGTTCTGGTTTATGCGCTCAGCGCTACTTTGCGCTGAGACGTTATAGCGAAAGCATTGTTTGTGGCTGTCGGATCTGCATCAGCTCTGTGTGCCACAATCTCCTATTGGAGTCAGTCCTCCCCTCCACTATACTAGGGATAGCCTGTTTCCTTGTGCTAGTGTGTGTACCTCCTCCACGTCAGCTCATGCGTTGCATGCTGACTGTGGAGAATACACCACCAAGCCTTACATTATGAAAACCCCATTACCAATCCCCATTGTGGGAGGGATTCCCAGAAAGTATGACACAGTTAATTATGGTTCCTGTTCCTTTAAGAAATTTGAAGAACTTAACTCTGAAACAGAAAATGAGTTTTTCTCTGAATGTGCCAGGTTCCTGGCCAATCCCGATCTCCAAGCGACTCCTGTTTCAACCTGGGCACTCCAGCTAGTTTATATTTTGTTTAAAGGGCAATTGCTTCAGTGGGCATGTGATGTTCTCAATCATTCCGATTTGAATGAGAGACCGCTGGAATTTCTAGCGTTTGTGATCCATAACTGGTTGCGCATAGATCCATTGCCTTTTCCTCTAAATGAACTCCTGGCAGCAGGCCAATCAGCGTCTCCTTCAATTGTTTGCAAAAATGATCAGCAAGCAGAGAGTGTTCCTGATAATTTTCCTGCAGCCTTGAATAAATCGCCAAAAACAGCAGGGTCTAAGGCAAAACGCAAACGTTCTAAGAAACGTGTCCGATTTGCAGAGTCGTTATCCTTAGCGACTGAGACCTATAATGAGATTCTGCCATTAACAGATAATGAAATGCAATTGTCTTTCAGGGGAGTTAAATGGACTTATGAAACTACTAATGAACTTTCCTCCCTGGCTAGGGAAAATAAAGATTTTTGTTTAAAAGAATTATCTGAGTATGATTATGAGGAGATATTACAGAGTATTGAACAAATCAACTTATTTGTGAAGCAAGGAAAGTTTGCATACACTACAGTTCAGCACTTGCTACAGGTATTGGAGATTCTTAGGAATAAGGAATCTGCCAATCACCTGCTAATTAACCCAATATATGTCCCTGCTACAATCATATCTGCAAACCATGATCTGCCTGTTAAGTATGCTTGGAATCCTCCATTTGAGAAAGGAGAGATGGAAGCTCTGGTCAATGAATGGAAGAATGATTCAAGTTCATTTTGTCAATTTTACAGTGCAAAAAGTGAATTAGTATTGAATGCATGCATTAAGTCTGCCTATAACCTAATAAAAACTGGTGTGTGTGGGTATGACTTTGTGGCTCCATTGATTGATGTGTGGGAACTGATTTTGGATGATTTTTATGTGACTCCGAATTCGCAAATTTGGCGTTCTGACCCGCCTGCTTCAGCACCTTTGGCTGATTCAGCAGGTGATTCGGAGCTCTTTTTGTGTGAAATTGAAGTTCCTGCAATTCCACCCTGTACCATGGATAACTCAGTGTTACTTACCAGTAAAACAGAAGCCACTGATACATTCTTAACCTTGCGCTGCGCAAATTTCTCAGCAGAGAATCCAGAGGTCCTGCTGACTTCCGAGTCCAGCCTAGCCAGTACTCATGACTCTTTGTTCAGTGAAACAGACACCAGAAAAATCTTGCCTGTCTCTGCAAACACTTCTGCAGAAATTACCTGTGTTAATAAAGTTCAACTCCTGTCTGATCCAGCAGATGCCAATAGATGCACTACATCAGTTTCCAAGTCCCAGCAATCCTGTCTAGTAACCTCAGAACCCCAGCATCTGAATTTTCCAATTTTACAAATGAATGGTGATTCAGATGCGCAAACATTGTGTCTTGATCTTCCTGTTTCTACACCTCGCTCTAGTTTCGTGAATAGCTCAGAGCATCTGCTATGTGAACCTGAAATCGCAGAATTATTACCTTGTTCAGAAAATTTTCCAATAAATTTGCCCTGTACCATGAATTGTGCAGTAGATCTCTCCAATGAAACTCAGGTCACAGAATTATTATGCTGTCCAGCAGGTGCTTCCATGGTTTTGCCCTGCAATATGGACTGTTCAGTGATCCTGTCCAGTGAAGCTGTGGTCGCAGAGTCTTATGCTTCACCCAGTACTTTGGATACTTTAAACCCTCTAGCAGAGGAGTCTGAGGCACTGCTTACCTCAGTTGGTGTTGCAGTAATATTCACTTGTCTAGCAGCTGTTTTGGAATTACAGTCTTCTCTAATAAAACTTGATGAATTTCTGCCCAGCAAAGCAGAAGCCATTGAAATATTGACCTCGTCAGCAAGTGTGTCAGATACCTTGCCCTGTACACAGTCTGATTTAACCAATGTTGTTGAGTCCCTCTCCAGTGTTGTAACAGCCGAGGAACTCCAGCCCTGTCCTATGCATGTTTCAGAAGTCTTGCCCTGTAACATGGATAATTCTGATTCTCTGGTCAAAATAACAGAAGTCTCAGAATTTCAGTCTGATTTAGTAAGCATTCCTGAAACCCTGCCTTGTATCCTGAAAGATTCTGGTTCTCTGACCGCTGTGGCAGAGGTTCCAGAGTCCCCTTCCTGTCCAGGCAATTCCTCAGTTTTGCCTAGTCCAGTGGGGGCTGCTGCAATACTGACTTGTTCTGCAGTGCCTCATGAGCTCCAATCCAGTGTATTAAATGAGTCTCTGTCCAGTCCAGAGGTAGTTGTGGAGTCCCTATCTGGTTCAGTGCATACATCAGAAGATTTGTCCTGTCTTGTTAGTGCCCCTGAATCTGATTTGTTACTGACTTTGCTGGAATCAGCGACATCTAAGTCTGATCCTGCATTCTCGTGTAAAAATCCAGTAGTTGCGAAGTCTAGTCATGATGATTTTTTTTTGGCCGGTCCTGGTTTTGGTCCCGTCTTGGCTGACCCTGAGGCTCACAGTTCCTTGACGTGCCCAGAGGTTTCTCTTGTGCCGGTGTGCCCAGATGTTCTTTGTGTGCCAGAATGCCCAAGTGTGTCTAAGGTGTTAGCATGCTCTGATGCTTCCTTAGTGGGAACATGTTCTGATGTTGCCAGTCTGCCTGCATGCCCAGAGATGGTTCTGGTCCCTGAAAGCCCTGATATTGATGTTTGTCCGTGTGGCCCTGACTCGGGAATTGCCCTAGGTTCCATAGGGGTTCTTGATAGTTCTCCATGTGAGCCTAAGGGGCATTCTGACCTATGGGGATCTCTATGGAGCTTCAAGGTGTTCTGGGAGGTCTCTGAGAAAACTTGTCCTGGTGCCTTGGACTGGTTCAACAGTGGGTTTTGTGTTGGTAAAGACAGTACCGGTGGGCATTGCAAAGGCTTTGGCGTTTCTGAACGGTTCCTGGAAGGCGGTGGGTATCGCTCAGGGAGTTTCGGAGGGCTTTCTTCTGGAAATCATGGTTCTGATGGGTGTCACACTGGGGCTTGTAGTACTGATGGACATGGTTCTATAGGTTCTGGTTCTGATGGGTCCAGTCTTGTGGGGACTGATTCTGGAATTCGGTCTTGCCGGGCTGTCCCGGTCATCATGAATTATCAGTCAGACTGTTTTGTTGGGAATTTCAGTTTTGAAAAGCGTCTGGAATCCGCTTTTAAGGGCGGGGGTACTGTAATGATCGCTGCTGCAGCAGGTATTGCTGGAAGCAGTAGTGCTGCAGCTCAGGCAGTTCTGATCTATTTCCATGCAAGCTGCATAGCTTTGTCTGCCTTTCCCTGCTGTCAGCTTGTGACTGATTATCATTCACCTGTGTGGGAATCTGCATGTCTGCTCCCATTGGATGACCTCAGTATAAAGATCTGCTTCCTGCAGGGTTTCCTTGGGTTTTCATAGCTTCAGTTCAAGCCTGTCTTGCTGTCGCTTTAGCCCCCGATCGTGTTTCTTGTTATAAAGATACTTTGCTGGTCTTTGCATCATATATTGGTTCATTGCCAATATATATGACAAGACAAGAGACAAGACAAATAACATTTATATTGCGCTTTTCTCCTTGCGGACTCAAAGCGCCAGAGCAGAGCAGCAGCCACTAGGGCGCGCTCTATTGGCAGTAGCAGTGTAAGGGAGACTTGCCAAAGGTCTCCTACTGAATTAGTGCTGGCTTACTGAACAGGCAGAGCCGAGATTCGAACCCAGGTTTCCTGTGTCAGAGGCAGAGCCCTTATCCATTACACCATCAGCCAACTGCCTATATATGCATATATGCATACCAGCACGTTTATTATTTTCCTTGTATTCGTGTTACGTTGATACATCAGTGTCGCTGATATATACGTACATGAACTGTTTATTTCCTGTGTTCAGTTAGTCAGCTTTCCAGCACGTTTTGGTAGTTTGCGCGTACCGTGAGCACCCGTGCTGAGCTAGTATCCTGCTCCTGGTCCTGTTTGTGGATTGCGTTCATCTCTGCGAAGAGATAACGAATCCTTCTGAATCCTGTTCTGTTACCGTTGTGGATTGCGTTCATCTCTGCGAAGAGATAGCGAATCCTTCTGAGTCCTGTTCCCTGTATTACTCCAGTCCTAGTCAGCGTTCCTGCTTATGTCATATATCGGTTCATTGCCGATATATACATATGTTAGTCAGACGTTACAAATAGTTTCATTGATAGCTGTAATTGTAATACGCTAGGAAAACATACTTATTGTATATTTGTCTGTGTTACGTTCATCTATCTTGATCCTGCTATTTCCTGACTATCCTGTCCTGTCTTTGTGAGGCACGCCATCGCTGCAATCGCATTGGCTGCCTCATTCCAGTCTGTGTTATTGTGGACGCTTGCTGTCACTAAGTAGTGGCTAGTTAAGCAAGCGTTCATTCTGTCTACCTGTCCTGATCTCCTCAGTTCTGGTTTATGCGCTCAGCGCTACTTTGCGCTGAGACGTTATAGCGAAAGCATTGTTTGTGGCTGTCGGATCTGCATCAGCTCTGTGCGCCACAATCTCCTATTGGAGTCAGTCCTCCCCTCCACTATACTAGGGATAGCCTGTTTCCTTGTGCTAGTGTGTGTACCTCCTCCACGTCAGCTCATGCGTTGCATGCTGACTGTGGAGAATACACCACCAAGCCTTACAAAAAGTAAATAAAATAAGATATAAAGTGACAGATGCACCCCTCTATACCATCAATACCTCCCTCCCACAGTATAACTCCGTTTAAGTGCACTTTGACTTTAAGGCTGAATAAGCTCTGAACTCTTGATGTTGCAACACTTGAACTTCAACCTGGTTGACCCTGTCGCTTGATCCGGTGTCACCTGGTTTCTCACTGTAGCACACTGTAATATCACAAGATGCAATGTAACTCCTCCTCCTTCACTTATCTTCTTTAGCTCAGACAGGTTCTCTTTAATTATCAAACTCTAAGTAATTCTGCAGGACACATCAACCGAAGAACATATAACTTTAACTCCTGACTTAAAACGGACTTGACAGGAACAATGTCTCTATACCAGGACTTAATGCAAGCGGGGGCTGTATCAGCTCAGCGGGCACTTTAGGGAGGCTACTAACGTCTTCCAGCAACAGCAAAGCCTGAAAACTCAATACACTTCTTATAATCAGCAGTAACTTCTCTTACTTGATCTGAGCAGTTCTCTTCTGCATAAACATCTGTATTCTTAGCACAATGTCTCTGTGTCTGTATCGCTTTCTCACACAGGCAGTCTCTAGTAACACCACTTGCGAACAGAGTTGGCTTCTTCTGGTTCTGGGTTGCTATCTTTCTCAGCAAGCCTCCGCTGAACACCAGCTACTAACTGAACACACACTGTGGCTTGTAGTTGGCACTCAGGCCTATACTCATCTGTTTGCGTCTCTGGCCTAGCTTGGATTTGGGTCTGGGTCTGACGCCTCCGGTCACTGTCCTCACTGGCTCTGCTGTCGCTGTATGGCCGCCGGGTCCCCTCTCAACCTCCAGGTGACTGCTACGGCCTCTCTTGCAGTCTGTCTCCTTGCTGCTCCGCACCGCGAGCTCCTGGCTCTAAGTCCTCCTCTCTCCACACTCTGACGCACTCTCCTCTGGTCCCAACCAGTTCCCTCCGGTTACACCCTCGAGCTCTGCCCCTCCGCGCCTGCGCTGTAGCTTCCTGACAGGCCGTGCGGGGCTTCTGGAAAGTTCCAGCAAGTTCCACTGCTCTGAGTACACTGGTCGCCTAGCAACAGCCTATACAACCATTATAGTGCTTACTTTCCTTCCTCATGCGACTTTTCAGTTCCACCAACCTGGCATTTAAGGCAAATTTTAGCCTTAGCTACTGAAGTCACCTTACACATAGAAATACATGGGCAAAATCCTGTGACCCTTTTTTGGAGGGTTACACAATTACTAGGTAATGCCCAGTGATGTTGATCCAGGGATTTTATCTGATTGCGATCTGGAGTCTGGAAGGAATTTTTTTCCCTTTTGGGGCTAATTGGCCCATGCCTTGTAAGGATTTTTCGCCTTCCTCTGGATCAACAGGGATATGTGAGGGAGCAGGCTGGTGTTGTACTTTGTTCTCTGGTTGAACTCGATGGACGTATTTCTTTTTTCAACCCAAATAACTATGTAACTATGTGATATGAGTTATGTTCAAGTATTTACAGTACTTCAGTTGGCTCAGGGAAATATTTGTCCCCCTTCACCAATCCACCCTCTCTCGCAGTCGCCGGGAATAAGTGACGGGAGCATGCACATGTGCGTGCCCCAACCACGAAATGACAGGGCACGTCTGTACGTCCTATTTGCCGCACGCAGGCACAAACTGGACTCACATATACGTCCAGTTTGTGTGAAGAGGTTAAAGCGAACCTCTGGCGTACATCACAATTGTTTCTCTTTAAAAACATTATTAAACTTACTAGAGATACTAAAAAAGAACAGAACAAGGTCTTTAGTGGTGCGGAATTTTAATATGCTCAATAAAAAGAGACATAACATAATTAAAGTGGACCTGAACTCTTGCACAGGACAGAAGAAAAACGTAGAGATATGCACCCTGAATGTATTTTGAGAGTTTAGTCTATTTAATTCCCTCTCATTTGTGTCTAATCACAAGTTGTAATTTAATCTCCACCTGTGTCACACGGATCAGCTGATTTCGGTGCACGGCTCTGAGAGTCAAGTGCCGAAACTGGGTGCCCCATAGCAGCAATGTTATGCTGCGCGGGGCGCGTAGCGGTAATTCTGGGCTCTGGCAGCTGCCAGACCCCGATGTACATCTCCCTCCCAGTTGCGACAACTCGGAGTGGGAATAGTATTTAACGCCGCCTCGGAGTTTAGCGGCAGCGGTGAGAGCCATCATTCGGCTCTCACCGCGCCGAACTGAGTGCCGCCGACATGATATGCACCCCTGTGTCACATGACTGCCTATGGCAGATAAGCAGATAAGCCCCTTTGAAAGCACAGGCTGTAAACAATATGTCTGCGTCAATGAATCAGGAAGCAGAAACTGTGCAAATTTATTTTAGGATTTGTATCAGCTGTAACAAATACATTTTTTTTGTTTTAAAGGTTATTATGTTGTTGTGTATCTTTTAGAGAAGAGAGCAGTTCTGAGTTCAGGTCCACTTTAAAAGTTTTGTTCTGGATCACCTACTGTTAATGCTTCTACTAGAGGAGAAAATGTAAGTGGACCTCCAGTGTATATCACATATTCAATTGCTCCTCTTCTCCTATCAAGTTATAATCACCTGACGGGTCTTCTTCTTGTGAATCCCTCCTGGTATCCCAAGTCCACATTCTCCCAGTGCTTAGTAGAAAAAACACAATGGCATTTTTCACCAGGAGCGGGTGGACACAGGGCACCAGTGCTAATAAAAAGCCCATATGTGGCACGCCATCATTTTTATTTGAAGAATTATAAAAAAAAAGATTTTATTTGGAAAATTATTTGGAAAAATGTACACATAACTATATGTGCATATTGCAGTGCTCTAGCGATCGGCAAAGCGGCTGTGATCTAGTGGTGCTTGGATACCCCCGATCACGGATTAGAGTAAATCCAGCCACGACAATATCGAAATCCAGATACGCCGTGATCGTGATCCGGATTTGAAATGGACTTCCAAATTCGACACGGATTTTAGCCGTGATTACCATTAGAAGCCGTGATCACAGCAAAATCCGCTTAAAACAATGGTCGGATCCGTGATTGAAACCCGTGATGTCAAAAAATGCTCATGAATCACAGCTATGCCGTGATTACGAGGTCGTGATGAGCACCACTGCTGTGATTTCCTTTTTGAAATGGATCGCAGCTAGAGGAAAAGGGGCCCTTATGAGTTATTTTGGGGCCTTTCCCCATAGAAATCTATCCTAGCCGATATTTTTAGTCTTGCCACTGTAGATATATAAGCATACAGCTGTAGAATCCACAGATTTTTTTTTCCGTCCATAACATTTTTCATTTTAGGATGGACTTAATAATCACAATGAAACATTATGATTTGATTTTTACCCTTGGCTAACAAACACTTTTCTGAATGTTCCTTTACCAACACAAATGAACTTTTGCTTCCCTTTGGAGGCTAGCTTTCCTCTTTTGTATCGAGAACTAATGCTGCAGAAATGCCTCCTTATGACACAGAACTCTTTCTTAGCGCATAAATCCATCCCACTAGCAGAGAGGCCGGTGGCTTTTGGATACTGGTACAGCCACAATCACACCTGTGTCATCTAGCTTCTCAGCGAAGCTGTAATCAGATCTGAGGTGCCATTGTGAACAGATCTCCCCCGGCCCACATTATGCTGCCTTTGCCAATGCAGACGCCACTGACCTTATTAAAGAGTGGGAGTTTTTCTGCTGCTCAACAATCTGTTGTGATCTGAACTTTCAGCTGCTGCAGAGACTTGAAACTTCTTCCGCTGGAAAGGTGGGTAGACATTTTATATATATTATATTTTTATTAAAGGTCAGTCTGTGTATTGCCAGCATTCCACCTGGGCTGTTTAACTGGGCACGTCTGTATAAAACTGATACCATTTACTTGTGGGGGGATTTATTACACCTGGGTACTCCTATTCTAGCACAAATATGGGACAAGGCTGTTGCCTTTGATGTAGGATTTGAGACTTTGGCCAGGGTTCGAATCCCGGTTCAAGGAGTCTTTGGGCAAGACTCCATAATGATCCTGGTCACCTGTGGAGGCTGCAGCCCTGAATCACATTGAGTCCGCCAGGAGAAACGAACAATATAAATGTTCTGTGTCTTGTCTTGGAGCAATCAGCAACACTCTAGATATTCTGGGCAGGAGCTCTCTTAGATTATGCCATCCACTACTGTATAGGTACATCCTAAACAATAGAGGCACTTGGCTCAAGTGCAATGCTGGAAACGTCCTATGTATCAAGCAATGGAGAAGAATCATAGCTGATGCCACAGGCATACGATATGGGAACCTGAGGAAGGGCTGCTGCCCAAATTAGTTCCCTGTTACCCCGGCTGCAGTTGTTTTATTTAGTAGTTTTGTATGCTCTGACACTGACCCCATCTTACTCATTAAATACAAGAAAGTCTTACTTCAGCTGCCTGCTGCAATCAACAAGATTATGAGTGAAGCTCTACTCTAAAGGCCCCCATATAAAGTTCTCACAGGTGCTTGACAAAAGTAAAAAACAAAGTAATAGTAATAGCATAGTAACAGTAAAATCAGCTGAGCATAGTAACAGTAAAATCAGCAGAGCATAGTAACAGTAAAATCAGCTGAGCATAGTAACAGTGAAATCAGCTGAGCATAGTAACAGTAAAATCAGCTGAGCATAGTAACAGTAAAATCAGCAGAGCATAGTAACAGTAAAATCAGTTGAGCATAGTAACAGTGAAATCAGCTGAGCATAGTAACAGTAAAATCAGCTGAGCATAGTAACAGTGAAATCAGCTGAGCATAGTAACAGTAAAATCAGCTGAGCATAGTAACAGTGAAATCAGCTGAGCATAGTAACAGTAAAATCAGTTGAGCATAGTAACAGTGAAATCAGCTGAGCATAGTAACAGTAAAATCTGTTGAGCATAGTAACAGTGAAATCAGCTGAGCATAGTAACAGTGAAATCAGCTGAGCATAGTAACAGTAAAATCAGCTGAGCATAGTAACAGTAAAATCAGCTGAGCAGGGTAACAGTGAAACACACAGGTGTGTGCAGTAACTCATAGGGCTTGATTCACTAAAGAGTGCTAACTGTTAGGATGGCCGTTTTTGCGCAAATGTTAGCGTTTGCGCGCGATCACGAATTTTGCGTGCAATTAAATGGTTTTGCGCACAAACTTGAATTTCCGCGTGAAATCGTTATCGTTTTCTCCTGCAAACACGAATTTTCGCGCAAATCCGATAACGATTTTGCGCGAAACTTTGTTTAACTGCGTGCGCAAATGCGAACATTTCGTGCGGAAACGGCTGTGCTAACAGTTAGCACTCTTTTGTGAATCAAGCCCATAGCAGCTAAATAAAGCTCATTTCCAGTCTTTACGTTCTAAGGTGAGGTCTGTACTAATAAAAAACTCATATGTGTCATGCCATCACTTGAATATGAGTGGTTATTTTTATTTGTTTAAAGAGGAGCTGTCAGCCATACTATCTAAAAAAACCACATATATAAGTAGATAAATACTTGCTCTACTTACATACAATATGTATTGCACTGTCCACGTTTTGATTTAAGTGATTTCTCTACAGTAGAAAAAAGAGAAAATCCTTCTTAGCTTTTCCCATTTTAAGTGTGGCTATTTTGAAGCCAATTCTGATGTAATTTCCTCCCTTAGTCTCCTCTGCCTGATTTGCCCACACTTCACTATAGAAAGTGCATTGTCTCAGCCTGAGAAATATTGTCCAATCAGAGAGGAACAGAGGTGTGGGAGGGGAAAACAGGAGGGGAAGAGGCTTCAGCCAATCAGACTGCATTAGTTAAGTCTGAGGGGAAGTACAGAAGCAAAGAAGGACAACTCAGCATGCCCTGCAACTTCCTTTTTGTGTATCAAATTTTGTGTGTATGTATCAAATAAGTCAGATAAATTGGGGAATGATCATTTATCAACAAGAAAAGTAATAGAGATTTTAGGATTGCCTGGTTAGCATCCTTATTTCTTGTTTACCAGATAAAACAAATAATTAATTTTTGATTTTATGCCCGACAGTTACTCTTTAAGGAAAAAAAAATGTACAATAACTATACTATATAAAGTATATGATTTATAGTTACCATAATAATGCAATTATGGGCCAAGTACTGATTTTGCCACTCTAAAGACATCTAAAGGCCACCTTTTATAATCACCTCCCCTGCTCTCCAAACATCTCAATTAGGATGTTAAGAGTAATTCAACAAATCCAAACTGGATTAATATATATATATATATATATATATATATATATATATATATATATATATATATATATATGTCATAGTTACATATAGTTATTTGGGTTGAAAAGAGACATACGTCCATCGAGTTCAACCAGAGAACAACTCCAGCCTGGTCCCTCACATATCCCTGTTGATTCAGAGGGAGGCGAAAAACCTTTACAAGGCCATCAACCATTATAGTGTAATTTGATGTTACTGAACAAACCTCCTCATGATAACGGGATGTTTTTAAAAAATAAAAATGCACTGTTCCAAATTATTACGCACAGCAGAGTTTTAAAACATTTTATAGGTTGTGAAGAACTGAAATGGTCATTTGTTGAATTTGCAGCATTTGGAGGTCGTATTTACTGGAATAAAAAGCTATTTCAATCAAAAACATCTTGACAGGTCAAGTTACATATAAACATAGGACCCCTTATTTACAATTCTTGCATCAATTGAACTTGTGAGTTTTTGGAGAGTTTCTGCTTGAATTTCTTTGCAGGATGTCAGAATAGCCTCCAAGAGCTGCTGTTTGGATGTAAACTGCTCTCTCATAGACCTTTTTGTTTGAGGTTGCTCCAAAGGTTCTCAATAGGATTGAGGTCAGGGGAGGATGGGGGCCACACCATGAGATTATTTCCTTTTATGCCAATATAAGCCATAGGTAATTCTTGCAGCATGAGATAGTACATTGTCATGTATGAAGGTGAGTTTATCACAAAAAATACAGTTCTTCTTTTTGTACTATGGAAGAAAGTGGTCAATCAGAAACTCCACATACTTTTCAGAGGTCATATTCACACCTTCAAGGACCCTAAAGAGGCTGACAAGCTCTCTCCCCATGTTTCCAGCCCAAAACATGACTCTGCGATGTTCTTGCTGACATCGCAGCCTTGTTGGGACATGGTGACCATTCACCATTCCATCCTTTTGGGCCATCTAGGGTTGCATGGCACTCAACAATAAATAAGACTGTATGAAAATGTAGTCATGTAATTCTGGGCCTACTGCAGCCATTTCTGCTTGTGAGCATTGGTTAGGAGTGGCAGAATAGAAGGTTTATGCGTAACTGCAATCCTCTGAAGAGTCCTGCATCCTGATGTTTGTGGGACTCCAGAGGCACCAGCAGCTTCAAATACATGTTTGCTGCTTTGTAATAGTATTTTAACAGCTGCTCTCTTAATCTAATGTATTTCTCTAGCAGAAACCTTGCTCATTTTGGCCTATATGCAATTCACTTGTTCACCTAAGCTTTTCTCCTAGGAGATAATCTTAATCTTCTGTTTAAATTAACTTTTTAGCACTTTGCAATTGAAAAAATACCAAAAGTAGGCGGAAAAGTACTATCAAAATTAAAATAAAAAGGAACACCCAGAGCCCAATATAGTGTAGTATGCGGAGGGTAAGTTGAAACAATGTAAAAGTGAGAGATTTATACTCACAAACAGTTGTCTAGTCTGCTTTTGGAGGAAAGTCCACCGCTGCCTCCCAGCATATTTTAAAACTTTTAGTGATTGCTTTTATCCTGCTGGTGCCTCTGTTTACATACAAGTTTACTATCAAAATTATTCTTTCTGTGTATTTTCTTTCTTCTTGGTGGCTTAAAAGGCATTTTATTGACAAGGTATACAAATATCAACTTGGAGAAAACTAAGGAGAAAAAGTGAATTGCATGTGTTCCCTTGTCTTTATCTGCACGAACGTGTGTGTGCTCTGAGTCAGCCACAAATCTTTTAACATGAAGATGCTCAAGTTTTTATGAAATATCTGAGGTTTTCATACCTTGTCTAACGCATTTAACTATTTCACACTTTTCGGCAGCAGAGAGATCATTTTTCTTTCTCATATTACTTGAAAATGGTGGTCTACTTAATAATGTGGAACACCCTTTTTAGTAGTTTTTCCTTTAATCGGGCTCACCTGGCAAATTAGTTATCAGAGGTGTCCGAAATTGATTTCATTGATCAAAAGAGCCCTAAGACACAATACCATCCAAGAGTTTAATTGAAAAACGAAATATTTAATCTTTATGACACTTAAATACAATTTGCATAATAATTTGGAACTTTATATATTATATAGATGGACACAGTGGGTATTACTAACAGGTTTGAAAATTAACAGTTTTGTGAATTCAGTCTCATGGTTTTGCCTGCAAATATATTTTTTTAATACATTCAAGTCATCCTGGGTTTATTTCAAACATAAAAGACTCTTGCAATCATAGTTAAAAGTTTATTTAAATGTTATATTGCAGAATCATTCAGATTTACTTATTTGAGTATCAAAAGTTTTTGGCTGCAAGCTGTGACAATGTTTATGCTCCTTATCACAGCCATCAGCCATGCCACAGTCTTTCCACCGACAGCAGCCACTTGGAAATATTGTCTGTGGCAGTAGCATTGCCACCTGACAGTACTTATATTTTTCTAGCCCATTGGTAGGACATTATTAAGCAGGCTGCTGTCTGTCTATGTGAGCAGAGGCATTTCTGTCACAAGTGGCCTGTCTGGTGGAGGCAATGTGTCATGGCTGGACCATCGTTCACTCCAGCTTTCAGTGCATCACATGAGGAGAATCTCCTGTGGTAACTTCACTAGTTCACTGCACAGAAAATAGTTCTTCACTAGTTAGCTGGGGAGAGAGTTATGTAGGGTTCTTAGCTGTGTAGCAGGTAATTTAGGCAATGGTGGCGCTAGGGTAAAATGGCCAAAGCATAAACTGCAATGCTAATTGTGACAATAGCAACACAGGGGGTGGATTTAGGTGTCGGCCCAATACATATTTTTTTAGGGGATAGGGATTTAGGGGGTGTGAGTGTTTAGCAGCAAATGTGGTGCTGATATTGGCGGACACTGAAGCGGGGGGCTGTTACAGTTACTGTTAGGCATTGATAGAGGTGGGATTAAAATGAGAATAGGGTTAGGTTTGCCAATAGTAAAACATTGGTAGTAATTACTGATATTCAACTATCGTACCACTAATTACAGTGGTGCCTTTTTTACGTGTACGCCTAAGCTGCCAGGAGATGCAGTTTGTGTAAAGAGTGGGCAGGAAACACAATTGGATCCACCAAATGATACAGGTAAGTGGCCAGATACAGGTGGTGCAGATGCTGCCACTGCTAGCTCTCAGCTTGAAAGTTTTTTTGCAATATCATTTTAAATGCACTCATTTTTTCTATTAAATGCTATCTGTTGGTGGTGGCAGAGAAGGCAGTCAAGTGGCCTGCAGGCAGAGATTCTGTGTGGGGAGCTACTAAGTCTTGGGGCAGGCAGTCACACGGCGTGCAGGTATAGATACTGTGTGTGGGGACTGACTTAGTCTTCGGGCGGGCAGTAGCCTTCCGGAATCCATGCCTCATTCATTTTGATAAAGGTGAGGTACTGAACACTTTTGTGACCTAGGCGACTTCTCTTCTCAGTGACAATGCCACCAGCTGCGCTGAAGGTCCTTTCTGACAGGGCGCTTGAGGCAGGGCAAGACAGATGTTGGATGGAAAATTCTGACAGCTCTGGCCACAGGTCAAGCCTGCGCACCCAGTAGTCCAGGGGTTCATCGCTGCTCACAGTGTCTACATCCACACTTCAGGCCAGGTAGTCGGCTACCTGCCGGTCGAGGCGTTGGTGGAGGGTGGATCTGGAAGGGCTAAGGCGAGGCGTTAGACTAAAGAATGTCCGCATTTCTGACATCATCATGAGATCGCTAGAGCATCCTTTCCTTGCCTGCGTGGACATGGAATAGGATTACTGCCAGTGGTACCTTTATTCTGTTGTGCTGTGACAACACCCTTAAACGCAATGTAAAGCATAGTTGCCAGCTTGTTCTGCTAGTGCTGCATCCTTTCTGCTTTCTGGTGATTTGTTAAACATCTCCACCACTTTGTGCTTATATCGAGGGTCTTGTAGCGTGGCCACCCAGTACAGCTCATTCCCCTTCAGTTTTTTTATACGGGGTTTCCTCAACAGGCTGGACAGCATGAAAGACACCATCTGCACAAATTTGGATGTAGACATACTATCCATCTCCTCTTGCTCTTCCTCAGTGATGTCAGGTAAGTTCTCCTCCTCCCCCAGCCACGAACAATACCACGGGAAAGTTGAGCAGCAGAAGCCCCCTGCGATGCCTGCTATGGTTGTTCTTCCGCCTCCCCCTCCAAAAAAAAAAAAAACACATTCCTCATCATCTGACTCCTCTTCCCCACACGACTCTTCGTCCTCCCCCCCTCCTCTGTGCTGCTGCAGGTGTTGAGGAAACATCTGGTTCTGAGAATTGATCCCACAACTCTTCCTCCTGTTCCTGTAACTGTTCCTGTTCATGCTCCTCCACAGCTTGATCCACCACTCTACACACGGCACGCTCCAGGAAGAAAACATATAGGATCAAGTCGCTGATGGCGCCTTCACTGCGACTCACCATGTTTGTCACCTCCTCAAATGGCCGCATGTGCCTGCAGGCATTTCGCATGAGTGTCCAGTACTTTGGCCAGAACATCCCCATTTCCCCAGAGTGTGTCCTTCTACTGTAGTTGTAGAGATACTGGTTGACGGCTTTCTCCTATTGTAGCAGGCGGTTAAACATAAGGAGTGTTGAATTCCAGCAAATCAAGTGTCTCACCGGCAAGTTCTTTCTCCGCTGAATATCGGCCAAGCGTGCCATGGCCATGTAAGACCACCTGAAATGCCCACACAACTTCCTGAACTGCTTCAGGACGTCCTGTAAGCCTGGGTACTTACACACAAATCTCTGAATTATTAGATTCAGCACATGTGCCATGCAGGGTATATGTGTCAACTTTCCCAAATTCAAATGAGATTGCTGCCAGGGTCACAGACAAAGTTGCCAATCTCCAGTTGGTGCGGGGTCAGCCACTGATCCACCTGTTTGTTAAGAGCAGCCAGGAGAGCTGCTTCAGTGTGACTCTCCGCTTTGAGGCAAGACATGTCTAAGATGGCGTGACACCGTCGTACCTGGCATGCAGCATAGGCCCAGGGGAGCTGGGGCTGTGTAGCTGGAGAGGAGATCGCAGCACCAGTAGAGTTGAACTGCCACTCAGCCAAGGAGGAGGAGGAGGAGGATGACAGTGAAGAGGATGTAGCAGAAGGAGTAGGAGGAGAAGGAGAGGAGGTGGCAGCAGGCCTGCCTGCAAGCCGTGGAGGTGCCACAACTAGGTCCGCTGCACAGCCACGTACTCCCTGCTTGCCAGCTGTCACCAGGTTGACCCAATTGGCTGTGTAAGTACTGTACCTGCCCTGACCGTGCTTGGCAGACCAGACATCCGTGGTCAGATGGACCCTTGACCCAACGCTGTGTGCCAGAGATGACACCACTTGCCTTTCAACTTCATGGTACAGTTTGGGTATCGCCTTTTTTGAGAAATAATTGTGGCCTGGTATCTTCCACTGTGGTGTCCCAGTGGCCACAGATTTATGTAAGGCCTCAGAGTCCACCAGCTGGTATGGTAACAGCTGGTGAGATAACAGTTCCGCCAAGCCAGCTGTCAGACATTGGCTTCTTCCGCTCAAAGATTTCCCTCATGGACACCTGGATGCTGCTGTGGGCAGAGGAGCAGGAACCGCTTAAGGTGAGAGGCGGAGTGGAGGAGAGTGGCTGTGATTGTGAAGGTGCAATGGAGAAAGCGTCTGAAGGTGATGCACCTGAAGGAGGAAGAGGAGAAGGAGGGTGGCTTTGCTTTTGTGTGCTGCTTTTCCTCAGGTGGTCTTGCCATTGCAGTTTGTGCCTTTTCTCCATGTGCCTTCATAAGGCAGTTGTCCCTACGCAGGTGTTGGCCTTTCCAAGGCTCAAGTTTTGGCGGCAGAGAGAACAGATGGCATTGCTCTGATCTGAGGCAGACACACAAAAAAATGTCCACACCGCTGAGCCCAGAAATGTGGGCACTATGGTGGCCTCAGCAGCTGACGTTGAAGGGCATGTTGGCTGGCTGTCCATAGGTGGCGATACATGGTGTCGGACACTGCCACCAGCTGTTTCTGATGACCAGCTCCCCCTGCTTCATCCAGCAACTCGTCTCCTCCTACTCCTCTCTGACTCCCCTCTGAATGATTCCCTTGATCATCTTGTATATTAGGATCCCACGTGGCATCCATGGCAGTATCATCATCATAATCATCCTCCCCAGCTTCGCTTGCATCAGACACCTCCAAAACTGCACCAACAGCAGGTACATCATCATCCTCCTTCTCACACCTTATGTCCATAGTGTCGCCTAACTCAGACATATGAGGTGGTGTAACTTGCTTAGCGCCTTCATCTTGTTGTAACAGTAATGGCTGTGAATCAGTGAATTCCCCACCAAATAATTCCTGCGAAGTGTCAAATGCAGCGGATGTGGTGCTTGTAGTAGCGCTGGTGGCTGCGGAAGATGAGGTGTTCTGTGTTAAATAGTCAACCACGTCCTGACAATCTTGGGAGTTGATGGCACATGCCTTCTTCTGAGCACTATACTTTGGTCCAGGGCCGCACGAAATCACATCAGCACAACCTCAAACAGACCTGCCGGGTGGCCTGCCTCTGGGTCTGCCTCTGCCTCTGCTTGTTGTTTTGTCCATATCGGGGGGAGGGGGGGGGGATGAAGTGAAAGGTATGCATTGACTTGACTAATACAATGTGCAGTCACACAGGTGCAGTGAAAGGTATGCAGTGACTGGTATTACAATACAATGTGCAGCTGTCACACAGGTGCAGTTAACAGGTATGCACGGACTGGTAGACTGGTATATTAAACAGCATGCGGTCACACAGGTACTGTGAACAATTATGCAATGACTAGTATTACAAATGTGCAGCTGTCACACACACAGGTACAGTGAACAGGTGCAGTGACTGGTGCTATATAACACTGCGTGCACTCACGTAGGTAGGTGCACTGAACAGGTAGGTATGCAGTGATTGTTATTACAAATGTGCAGCTGTCACATACACAGGTACCGTGAACAGGTGCAGTGACTGGTAAATAATATAAAACTGCATGCGCTCACGTAGGTAGGTGCACTGAACAGGTAGGTATGCAGTGATTGGTATTACAAATGTGCAGCTGTCACACACACAGGTACCGTGAACAGGTACAGTGACTGGTGGTATATAACACTGCGTGCACTCACGTAGTTAGGTGCACTGAACAGGTAGGTATGCAGTGATTGGTATTACAAATGTGCAGCTGTCACACACAGGTAGTCACTGAATGTGCTGGGCCTGGCAGTGGCACAGTAGGAATTACCAATTACCAAGGGGCCAAGGGCCAGCTGTGACTGACTGACAGGGCTGTATATGCAACACACGTGTCTGTTGGACACACACACAAAAAATAGATCACAAGAACAACATTAGCTCTCAAAAGAGCAAAGCACAACCAGTGCCACTAGTCTTCTATTTATACAGACGAATAAATATTCATAAGCAAAATTACATTTTTATGCATTTATAAATGTCTATAACAGGACAGAATGCCTAGAAAATAAAATGGTACAATTTTAACCCAAACCATACCTAAACTCTGCACTACCAACACCCGGAGCTCTTCCCTTTAAGCATACCTTAAAACAAAGTTGATGAAGTGAAAATCAACAAATGAGATAAAATTGTACCTTCAGCCCTACTCATAATAGGACTTTCCTGGAATCCCGTAGTCTTATTTTGTATCTTAAAGTTAAAAATGTAGGTTTAAAGCGGATCTGAACTCAGAACTTCCTCTATGCGCTAAAAGAGACAACTGCATAATAACCTTTAAAGGGAAGGTTCAGGGAGGGTATTGAAAAAATAAAAATCAATTTCCACTTACCTGGGGCTTCCTCCAGCCCGTGGCAGGCAGGAGGTGCCCTCGCCACCGCTCCGCAGGCTCCCGGTGGTCTCCGGTGGCCGACCCGACCTGGCCAGGCCGGCTGCCAGGTCGGGCTCTTCTGCGCTCCAAGGCCCGGCACTTCTGCGTCCCACGCGGGCGCTCTGACGTCATCGGACGTCCTCCGGGCTGTACTGCGCAGGCGCAGTAGTTCTGGAAATTGATTTTTATTTTTTTAATGCCCTCCCTGAACCTTCCCTTTAAAGGGAACCCGAGGTGAGAACAAAATTAAAAAAAAATGCTACCTGATCCGGGGGGCAGGGAAGGTCAGATAACCGTAATCCCTGACGCTCCATTGATATGCATTCCCTCACTTTCAGTTTCGTGACCCCTGAGGTCACGATGCTGAAAGAAGCTGCTCTCACACAGCAACGTACAGGGAGGTGAGGGAGCAGGAGGGGGCTTGTCCAGCGAGAGACAGAGCTGTCAAAGGGAAGCTGAGGAAAAAAGCCTGCAGGAATGCCCCTGGTGGGTGTTTAAGCAGAGAATACCACTCTCCTACCTTACCCAGCGTAATAGCGACAATCATTGTTGCCAAGTTTGGGGGGTTATAGCCCAGCATTGGAGGGGCAGAGAGCGGCATTGGGGGGGTAAAGTGGCATGTCCTGCAGCAGGTAACATGCCTCTGTGTCTCCCCCCACCCCCCGCACCACCTCGGGTACTCTTTATAGAAAAAGATTTCTTTGTTACAGCTTACAAAATTCCTGCAATAAATCTGCAGTGTGTCTACTTCCTTCTTTCATGGAAACAAACAAAGGGTTAACACCCTGTGTTTACATATTAGCTGTGTCTGCTCAGACTGACGAATTTCTGTGCTGATGCAGCTGAGAGATCAAATTACACTTGTGATGAGAGGGAATTAGACAGGCTCTTCACTCTAAAATTACACAGGGTACATTTCTTTCTGTTTTCCTTGTGTCTTTTGCAAGAGTTTAGGTCCACTTTAAAAGTCTTTACTGTCTCAGGTGAATGATGTTCTTATATGTTATATGTTTTAAAGTATCCCTTTAAAAAAATGAATCAAGCCCACGAAGAGCTAGTTACCTTACCCTGAGAAGCCTGGTGCTGTTCATTATTTTGGAGCCCTCCCATTCCCCGTCACCACCCTCTTCTTCTTCTTATCTGTCGAAGAACCTCTGAGAAGTTTCCTCCAGTGGTGATGAGCGACTAAAAACTATGCATGTGCAAATTCATAAACACATGCGCACTGCAAAACTAAATGCTTGTCCATTGTCCAGCGTTTTCTGTCACTGCACAGGTGCAGTTCCAAACTCAAGCATAAGCAGTTCAGAATTGCTTGGGGGACCTTCCAGGACCCTGGAGAAAGAAGAGGACCAGGAATGGGAGGGACCTGAAAGACAACAAGCAGCATCAGTCTTCTGAGGTGATCAACCCCCTTTCCCCATGGGATAAATCATAAGTTTATTTTCCCCTGATTCCGGTGCTTTTAAACGTTTAAACTGTAACATTAAATAAAGTTAAATACTTACCTCAGTAGGAGGAAAACCTGTGTATGGTCCAGGGGCTTTCCCAGGCCTCCTGCTCCCTACTCTGCACTCTGCGTTTGGACCCTCCGAACAATCTTCACAATTAAAGTTGAAAATTGTTCGTGGACACGCTTCCCTCCATGTATTAGTGTGGCAGCACTGCACAAGGGGGGCTGGAGGAAGCCCCAGGTAAGTATAAAACCTGAGACCTCTTTGGTCTCAGGTTACCTTTAAGTCCCAGACAGGCACACTTTTTCAGTTATGCTTTAACCACTTAAAGGACAAATGAAGCAAGAGTAATATGGAGGCTGCCATATTTATTTCCTTTCTAGCAAAACCAGTTGCCTGGCTATCCTGCTGATCCTCTGTCTCTAATACTTGTAGCCATAGACCCTGAACAAGCATGCAGCATATCAGGTGTTTCTGACATTATTGTCAGATCTGACAAGATTAGCTACATACTTGTTTCTGGTGTTATTCAAACTCTACTGCAGCCAAATAGATCAGCAGGACTGCCAGGCAGGCAACTGGTATTGTTTAAAAGGAAGTAAATATGGCAGCTACCACATAACTCTCACTTCAGTTGTCCTTTAAAGAGAACCCGAGGTGGGTTTGAAGAATATTATCTGCATACAGAGGCTGGATCTGCCTATACAGCCCAGCCTCTGTTGCTATCCCAAACCCCCCTAAGGTCCCCCTGCACTCTGCAATCCCTCATAAATCACAGCCACGCTGCTGACAAATAGAGTTGGGTTCGCCTGCGAACGGTTCCATGCGAACTTCGGTGGTTCGCGTTCGCGTCCCGCAGGCGAACCTTTGCGGAAGTTCGGTTCGCCCCATAATGCACATGGAGGGTCAACTTTGACCCTCTACATCACAGTCAGCAGGCCCAGTGTAGCCAATTAGGCTACACTAGCCCCTGGAGCCCCACCCCCCCTTATATAAGGCAGGCAGCGGCGGCCATTACGGTCACTCGTGTGCTGCCTGCGTTAGTGAGAGTAGGGCGAGCTGCTGTAGACTGTCTCTCAGGGAAAGATTAGTTAGGCTTAACTTGTTCCTGTCTGGCTGCATACCTGTTCTGTGAACCCACAACTGCATACCTGTGCTGTGAACCCACCACTGCATACCTGTGCTGTGAACCCACCACTGCATACCTGTGCTGTGAACCCACCACTGCATACCTGTGCTGTGAACCCACCACTGCATACCTGTGCTGTGAACCCACCACTGCATACCTGTTCAGTGAACCCACCACTGCATACCTGTGCTGTGAACCCACCACTGCATACCTGTTCAGTGAACCTGCCACTGCATACCTGTTCTGTTCAGTGGACCCGCCACTGTATACCTGTTCATTGAACCCACCACTGCATACCTGTGCTGTGAACCCACCACTGCATACCTGTTCTGTGAACCCACCACTGCATACCTGTGCTGTGAACCCACCACTGCATACCTGTTCAGTGAACCTGCCACTGCATACCTGTTCTGTTCAGTGGACCCGCCACTGTATACCTGTTCATTGAACCCACCACTGCATACCTGTGCTGTGAACCCACCACTACATACCTGTTCTGTGAACCCACCACTGCATACCTGTTCAGTGAACCTGCCACTGCATACCTGTTCTGTTCAGTGGACCCGCCACTGTATACCTGTTCATTGAACCCACCACTGCATACCTGTGCTGTGAACCCACCACTGCATACCTGTTCTGTGAACCCACCACTGCATACCTGTGCTGTGAACCCACCACTGCATACCTGTTCAGTGAACCTGCCACTGCATACCTGTTCTGTTCAGTGGACCCGCCACTGTATACCTGTTCATTGAACCCACCACTGCATACCTGTGCTGTGAACCCACCACTGCATACCTGTTCTGTGAACCCACCACTGCATACCTGTTCAGTGAACCCGTCACTGCATACCTGTTCTGTTCAGTGGACCCGCCACTGTATACCTGTTCAGTGAACCCGCCACTGCATACCTGTTCTGTTCAGTGGACCCGCCACTGTATACCTGTTCAGTGAACCTGCCACTGCATACCTGTTCTGTTCAGTGGACCCGCCACTGTATACCTGTTCAGTGAACCCGCCACTGCATACCTGTTGTGTTCAGTGAACCTGCCACTGCATACCTGTTCTGTGAACCCGCCACTGTATACCTGTTCTGTTTAGTGAACCCGCCACTGCATACCTGTTCTGTTCAGTGGACCCGCCACTGTATACCTGTTCAGTGAACCCGCCACTGCATACCTGTTGTGTTCAGTGAACCTGCCACTGCATACCTGTTCTGTGAACCCGCCACTGTATACCTGTTCTGTTTAGTGAACCCGCCACTGTATACCTGTTCTGTTTAGTGAACCCGCCACTGCATACCTGTTCTGTTCAGTGGACCCGCCACTGTATACCTGTTCAGTGAACCCGCCACTGCATACCTGTTCTGTTCAGTGGACCCGCCACTGTATACCTGTTCAGTGAACCCGCCACTGTATACCTGTTCTGTTTAGTGAACCTGCCACTGCATACCTGTTCTGTTCAGTGGACCCGCCACTGTATACCTGTTCAGTGAACCCGCCACTGCATACCTGTTGTGTTCAGTGAACCCGCCACTGCATACCTGTTGTGTTCAGTGAACCTGCCACTGCATACCTGTTCTGTGAACCCACCACTGTATACCTGTTCTGTTTAGTGAACCCGCCACTGTATACCTGTTCTGTTTAGTGAACCCGCCACTGCATACCTGTTCTGTTCAGTGGACCCGCCACTGTATACCTGTTCTGTTAAGTGAACCCGCCACTGCATACCTGTTGTGTTCAGTGAACCTGCCACTGCATACCTGTTCTGTGAACCCGCCACTGTATACCTGTTCTGTTCAGTAAACCCACCGCATCAGTGCGCATACCTGTGCAGTTAAGTGAACCCACCTACCTACGTGAGTGCACGCAGTGTGATATACCACTCCGTGCATACCCGATATGGACAAAACAGGTAGAGGAAGAGGTAGTGCCAGAGCCGAGGAAGGCCACCCGGCAGGTCTGCGCGAGGTCGTGTAAATGTAATTTCGTGTGGACCTGGCCCACAGTACAGTGCTCGGAAGAAGGCACGTCCCATCACCTCCCAAGATTGTCAGGACGTGGTTGAGTATTTAGCGACACAGAACACCTCATCTTGCTCAGCCACCAGCGCTACTACTAGCACCACTTCCGCTGCATTTGACACTTCGCAAGAATTATTTAGTGGTGAAATCACTGATGCACAGCCATTGTTGTTACAGCCAGATGAATTTTCACCAGCTCATATGTCTGAGTTACGCGGCAACACTATGGATGTAACGTGTCAGGAGGATGAAGGACCTACTGATGGTGCAAGTTTGGATTTGTCTGAGGCAAGCGAAGCTGGGCAGGATGACTACGATGATGACGGTAATAGGGATCCTCTGTATGTTCCCAATAGAGGAGATGAAGAGGGGGACAGTTCAGAGGGGGAGTCAGAGAGTAGTAGGAGGAGAGAAGTTGCTGAAAGAAGCTGGGGCAGCTCTTCATCAGAAACAGCTGGTGGCAGAGTCCGGCACCATGTATCGCCACCTATGTACAGCCAGCCAACTTGCCCTTCAGCATCAGCTGCTGAGGTCCCCACAGTGCCCACATCCCAGGGTGGCTCAGCGGTGTGGAAATTTTTTAATGTGTGTGCCTCAGATCGGACCAAAGCCAACTGTTCACTCTGCCAACAAAAATTGAGCCGTGGAAAGGCCAACACTCACGTAGGGACAAGTGCCTTACGAAGGCACCTGGAGAAAAGGCACAAACAGCAATGGGATGGCCACCTGAGCAAAAGCAGCAGCAGCACACAAAAGCAAAGCCACCCTCCTTCTCCTCTTCCTCCTCAGGTGCATTATCTGCTTCTGCCGCTTTCTCCCTTCCACCTTCACAGGCACCCTCCTCCACTCCGCCTCTGCCCTTGAGCGGTTCCTGCTCCTCTGCCCACAGCAGCAGTCAGGTGTCCGTGAAGGAAATGTTTGAGCGGAAGAAGCCAATTTCGGCCAGTCACCCCCTTGCCCGGCGTCTGACAGCTGGCGTGGCGGAACTGTTAGCTCGGCAGCTGTTACCATACCGGCTGGTGGACTCTGAGGCCTTCCATAAATTTGTGGCCATCGGAACACCGCAGTGGAAGATGCCAGGCCGCACTTATTTTTCGAGAAAGGCCATACCCCAACTGCACCGTGAAGTTGAGAGGCAAGTGGTGTCATCTCTTGCGAAGAGCGTTGGGTCAAGGGTACACCTGACCACGGATGCCTGGTCTGCCAAGCACGGGCAGGGCCGCTACATTACCTACACAGCCCATTGGGTGAACCTGGTGGTGAACGATGGCAAGCAGGGCGCAGCGGACCAAATTGTGACACCTCCACGGCTTGCAGGCAGGCCTCCTGCCACCTCCTCTCCTCCTGCTACATGCTCTTCGCTGTCCTCCTCCTCCTTGGCTGAGTGGCAGTTCTCCTCTCCAGCTACACAGCCCCAGCTCCGCAGGGCCTATGCTGCATGCCAGGTAAGACGGTGTCACGCCACACTGGAGCAGCTCTCCTGGCTGCTCTTAAGAAACAGGTGGATGAGTGGCTGACCCCGCACCACCTGGAGATAGGCAACGTGGTGTGCGACAACGGCAGTAATCTGCTTGCCGCTTTGCATATGGGGAAGCTGACACACATACCCTGCATGGCACATGTCATGAATCTAGTGGTTCAAAGATTTGTGGCAAAGTACCCTGGCTTAGCGAATGTCCTGAAGCAGGCCAGGAAGTTCTGTGGGCATTTGAGGCGGTCTTACACAGCCATGGCACGCTTTGCGGAAATTCAGCGCAAAAACAACATGCCGGTGAGACGCCTCATTTGCGATAGCCCGACTCGCTGGAACTCGACCCTGCTCATGTTCTCCCGCCTGCTAGAACAGAAGAAAGCCGTGACCCACTACCTCTACAACTACAGTAGAATGAAACAGTCTGGGAAGATGGGGATGTTCTGGCCCGACAACTGGACACTGATGGAAAATGCATGCAGGCTCATGCGGCCGTTTGAGGAGGTGACCAACCTGGTGAGCCGCAGTGAGGGCACCATCAGCGACTTAATTCCCTACGCTTACTTCTTGGAGCGTGCTGTGCGTAGAGTGGCGGATGAAGCTGTGAATGAGCGTGACCAGGAACCGTTACGGCAGGAACAGGCATGGGACCAATTTTCATCAGACCCAGCTGTTTCCTCAACACCTGCGGCAGCACAGAGGGGGGAGGAGGAGGAAGAAGAGAAGTCGTGTGCAGAAGACGAGTCAGACTCAGAGGATGATGAGCAAGGTGTTTCTTTGGGGGAGGAGGAGGAGGAGGAGGAGGAGGAGGGGACAGCGGCAGGAGAACAACCTCAGCAGGCATCGCAAGGGGCTTGTGCTGCTCAACCTTCCCGTGGTATTGTTCACGGCTGGGGGGAGGAGGTTGACTTACCTGACGTCACTGAGGAAGAGCAAGAGGAGATGGAGGGTACTGGATCCGACTTTGTGCAGATGTCGTCTTTTATGCTGTCCTGCCTGTTGAGGGACCCCCGTATAAAAAACCTCAAGGGGAATGAGCTGTACTGGGTGGCCACACTACTAGACCCTCGGTACAGGCACAAAGTGGCGGACCTGTTACCAACTCACCGGAAGGTGGAAAGGATGCAGCACATGCAGAACCAGCTGTCAACTATGCTTTACAATGCCTTTAAGGGTGATGTGACGGCACAACGCCAGCAAGGTACCACTGCCACTAATCCTCCTCCCGTGTCCACGCAGTCAAAGACAGGACGCTCTAGCGATCTCATGGTGATGTCGGACATGCGGACGTTCTTTAGTCCAACGCCTCGCCGTAGCCCTTCCGGATCCACCCTCCACCAACGCCTGGAACGGCAGGTAGCCGACTACCTGGCCTTAAGTGTGGATGTAGACACTGCTGTGAACAGCGATGAGGAACCCTTGAACTACTGGGTGCGCAGGCTTGACCTGTGGCCAGAGCTGTCCCAATTTGCCATCCAACTTCTCTCCTGCCCTGCCGCAAGCGTCCTGTCAGAAAGGACCTTCAGCGCAGCTGGAGGCATTGTCACAGAGAAGAGAAGTCGCCTAAGTCACAAAAGTGTTAAGTACCTCACCTTTATCAAAATGAATGAGGCATGGATCCCGGAGGGCTGCTGCCCGCCCCAAGACTAAGTCAGTCCCCGCACTCACAGCATCTCTGCCTGCACGCCGTGTGACTGGCTGTCTGGCCTGCCCCAAGAAGACTAAGTCGCTCCCAGTCCCTCCACACAGCATGTCTGCCTGCAGGCCGCTTGACTACCTTCTCCGCCACCACCAACAGGGTCCGGGACTCCAGGCGGATTGCTGAATTTTTTAGGCCGCTGCTAGTAGCGGCCGCTGTAATAATTTTTCTGGTGCGTGAACATGACTGCCTAATTTTTCTGGCTGCACTGCGGGCAGCTGCAACAACAAAAGAAAAGGCATGTACATGCGCCCATTCCCCTTCGTGATCATTACCTTGCCGTGGTGAAGGGGCTTGCGTATCACAATGAAGCAATGACCGGCGCCTAGATGAGTGTCTCGGGGGGCACACCCACGATAATAAGGTCGTTGCCTCATTGTGGTCAGACCAAATTTGATCAGCTGGACAGTCACTGTTCTGTCATTCAGCTACATCAGCCAGGCGACCATATGGGCTGTAAAGCCACCAAAACCTGCACTCTCGCCATGGTGCGCACCAGTCCAGCACGGCCGTCACTACACAAACAGCTGTTTGCGGTGCGTTACACGGTGAGTTTGGTGTGTCAGTGTGAAGCAGTACCTTAATTACACTACCTGATTGATGTATACACATGCAAGATGTTTGAAAGCACTTTAGGCCTGTCATTTAGCATTCAATGTGATTTCTGCCCTTAAAACGCTGCTTTGCGTCAAATCCAGATTTTTCCCCGGGACTTTTGGCATGTATCCCACTCCGCCATGCCCCCCTTCAGGTGTTAGACCCCTTGAAACATCTTTTCCATCACTTTTGTGGCCAGCATAATTATTTTTTTTTTCAAAGTTCGCATCCCCATTGAAGTCTATTGCGGTTCGCGAACTTTAACGCGAACCGAACCTTCCGCGGAAGTTCGCGAACCAGGTTCGCGAACCTAAAATCGGAGGTTCGGCCCAACTCTACTGACAAACAGCTTGTCAGAGCTGGCTGTGTTTATCTCTATAGTGTCAGTCTGCTGCTCTCCCTGCCTCCTGCAGAACTCAAGTCCCCGCCTGCATCCCTTCCCTCCCTGCTGATTGGAGGGAAGGGACGGGGGCAAGGACCGGAGCTATGCAGGAGGCGGGGGAGCAGCTGAGACTGACACTACAGATGTAAACACAGCCTCACAGCATGGCTGTGATTTATGAGGGATTGCAGAGTGCGGGGGGCCTTAGTGGGGTTTGGGATAGCAACAGAGGCTGGGCTGTATAGGCAGATCCAGCCTCTGTATGCAGATAACATTCTTTAAACACACCTCGGGTTCTCTTTAATGCACGTGGTATCATTTTAACTGTGTCGAGTCGTAGAATACATTTTGGTGTGTTTTAAAGCTTGGACACACATCCCATAAAAAAATAGGTAGGGACAAACTCAGTCAAACAGAATTATTATTATTAAAAATTATTTTCAAAATTATGATCAAACTTGGGAAAGTTTTAGCAAAACATATGTGGTAACTATAAGGAAGAGACCCGGGCTGAGTCTGCTACTTCCGGGTCTCAGCACTTGTTCCATCTCTGATGACGCTGCCAGTGGCTCACAGGCCGCACTTCCTGATAGGCGGAGGGCGCGTTCCCAGTACGCCCTCCGCAAAGGTAAACCGTGATCAGCTGACAGAGCGGTCAGCTGATCATTCAGCTGACACCTAGGCAGGGCCTTGCAGTGTTTTTGGTTATGATGTGGAGTGCAGCCAGACACTAATTAAATGTTGTTTTGTATTTAAACTTGCAGAGTGCTCCCAGTCATCGCCCGTGATAATCATAGCTTTGGCTAGTGGCTGGGTGCGCACTCTGATCGTGATTGATATTCTGGGCTTTGACCTTGGCTTGTATTTGACTACTCTGTTGTATTTAACCTCTGCTTGATTCCTGGATACCCTTTACCTGCCGCCTGGACCGAACTCTGCTAGTTACTGGACACCCCCTGCTTGCTGCCTGGACTGACCTCTGCTAAATTACTGGATATCCCTTACTTGCCGCCTGGACCAACCTTGGACAGTTACCGGATATTCCTTGTATGCCATTTGTACTGGACGATAAGTATAAAGTCTACTTTCCTTATCAGTCAGCCAACAGTGTGCATATACTCTCCTACCTGATCTTGCACCTCCATTACTGTGAACCCATGCTATGCATCTGAGTGAACCTAACTTGCCTAATCTCCATGCTCCATCTAGTGACTGAGTAAGCATTACCTGGTACTCATACTGTGCTGTGTGATCTGGTTTTCTTGTATTCCTGTATTGTCAAATTGCTGTATGTCACCCCTAAATATTGTCTGTAACCTAAATTAATGTTCAGCGCTGCGTAATATGTTGGCGCTTTATAAATACAATAAATAAATAAATAATAAATAAATATAACTTGTCATATATCATCTGGGTCTTCTGCTACCTGTTGCATAACTTTGCATGCAGACTAAAAGGAACTGTGTTATACTTGCATCAATTATCACATGTTGCTATACTGCATGCAAGACTGCTTGAACTGTTTCATAACTCTGATCAAAGTACTGTTGCTATTGAATAGTTTTGCATGAATATTATCATACCTGGATTACTTCACCTGAACTGTGTATGTGATACTACTGAACTGTGTTACTAGCCTCAGTAGTGGCTCCTGGTAGTAAATCTACCTTCTACGTCAGTGTGTATGCCCTGCTCACCTAAGTCCTAATTAGGGCCAGCTAGTGGTGTGCCAGGTAGGGACAGTGTAGGTGTCAGTTAGTGGTGTGCCAGGCAGGGATAGCTAGGTGAAGAGCGAGACTGTAGCCTGGGACATACACGCTGACTCCTATAATTATACCACCAAGCCTTACAGTAACATTTTAACCGTGATAAGTAGCAGAATAGATTTTAGGGTGTTTTAGGGTTGAGGGCTATGCCTTGTGTATTCTTTTTAGTGATAAACTAAATCAAAAACCATAAAATGTTCTTATATTTTGTACCAAAAATAAAAGACTTGTAAAATGAAAACAAAGTGACAGAATATAAAAATAAATACATATATTGTTACCTTAGGAATCGGTCTTGTAATTATTGATAATATTCAATGAGAAGGCAAAAACCAAAAAAGACACCTTTAATTCCAAATATAAAATTGTCGCTATAGATTGTACTAGGAACATAATTTAACCAAGATGGATAAGCAAACAAAATTTGTGGGTTTAACTTATAGTTAGCACTGTTTATTGTACAGCTATAATGGATATAAATGGAGAAATAGTGTGCGTTTTTTTTTCATTTTTTCCCTTATTTTCCCTTTACAATGCATAGAAAATAAAGTAATTACAAAAAAATGACCCCCAAAAAGCCCAGTTTGTGGTAAAAGCTATTGCCGAATGAGAGGAGCGCTGAAAGGAATTGTTGTAACTGAGACCACTCCCCCTGTTGAGCTCTGGCTAAGTTGAACTTCTACTAGATAACCTAAAAACACACAAACACTCGCAAGAGCAGGGCTCACTCACCCTTTTGTGTCTTGGAATTTGTCATACATTTTATTCATCATGTCACTTTTGTCACTGTAATTACCAATTCAGTATTACGTTAAAAAAATTCTGTATTTTGTATATTTGTTGTGTACAGTGGTGCTCAGCAGAGCTCGAATATTCGAGTAGCTCGAATATTCGAGCTCTTTTTCAGCTATTCGAGCTCGGTATTCGAGCTCCGAATAGCTGGAGCTATTCGAATGGGCTATCCGAGTACACTCGAATAGCCCATTCACTATTCGAGCTATTCGAGCAACTCGGCGCTATTCGAGCTCGGTACCGAGCTCGAATAGCGTCATAGCCCAGATTGATGTCCTTAGAGCCAATCAGAGGGCTCCCAAGCCCTCTGACGGCAGCCAATCACAGAGGGGGACCCTGGCCAGCCCCTACCCTATAAATAGCGGCCGCCATGTTCCGTTTCTCCATGCTTGCCTGAGACTTGTACAGAGAGAGAGTTGCTCCTTTGTGCTTTGGCTTAGCAAGTGCTCTATTGTGATCATTTACCTAGCGTTTTTGCTCACCTACACCTGCCATATACACCTATATTGTTGTTAGTTAGATAGACATTGTATTTTAGTTAGTAGCTTGTGTGTTACATTAGAGACAGGCAGCTGCTGCAAGCTTACAGGTTTAGGCCTCAGGGGGGCCTTGCCTCTGTGGGCAGCTGTCCTCTGTTTATTTCTCTCATCTATACCAGTATTTCTGCTGTCCTTTACTAATAGTATTGTAGTTATACTGTACTAGGAGTAGGACACTCACTGACTGTCACTGTTTATAGGCTACTAGCTAGCTCCTGCGTGTGTGCACTCACTCACTGTCTGTGTGTACACACACTCTATTTCCTTCTGATTACTGATAGATTATTGTTAGTTAGTTGTACTTACTGTTACTACTTACTCTTACTGTACTCGGAGTCTAGGACACTCAGTCAGACAGTCACTGTGTTCATAGGCTACTAGCTCCTGCGTGCGGTCACTCACTGTCTGAGTGTACACACACCACCCACACTCCATTTCCTTCTGATCGCTGATTGATTATTGTAATTAGTTAGTTCTACTTACTGTTACTACTTACTCTTACTGTACTAGGAGTCTAGGACACTCAGTCACTGTGTTCATAGGCTACTAGCTCCTGCGTGCGGTCACTCACTGTCTGAGTGTACACACACCACCCACACTCCATTTCCTTCTGATCGCTGATTGATTATTGTAATTAGTTAGTTCTACTTACTGTTACTACTTACTCTTACTGTACTAGGAGTCTAGGACACTCAGTCACTGTGTTCATAGGCTACTAGCTCCTGCGTGCGGTCACTCACTGTCTGAGTGTACACACACCACCCACACTCCATTTCCTTCTGATCGCTGATTGATTATTGTAATTAGTTAGTTCTACTTACTGTTACTACTTACTCTTACTGTACTAGGAGTCTAGGACACTCAGTCACTGTGTTCATAGGCTACTAGCTCCTGCGTGCGGTCACTCACTGTCTGAGTGTACACACACCACCCACACTCCATTTCCTTCTGATCGCTGATTGATTATTGTAATTAGTTAGTTCTACTTACTGTTACTACTTACTCTTACTGTACTAGGAGTCTAGGACACTCAGTCACTGTGTTCATAGGCTACTAGCTCCTGCGTGCGGTCACTCACTGTCTGAGTGTACACACACCACCCACACTCCATTTCCTTCTGATCGCTGATTGATTATTGTAATTAGTTAGTTCTACTTACTGTTACTACTTACTCTTACTGTACTAGGAGTCTAGGACACTCAGTCACTGTGTTCATAGGCTACTAGCTCCTGCGTGCGGTCACTCACTGTCTGAGTGTACACACACCACCCACACTCCATTTCCTTCTGATCGCTGATTGATTATTGTAATTAGTTAGTTCTACTTACTGTTACTACTTACTCTTACTGTACTAGGAGTCTAGGACACTCAGTCACTGTGTTCATAGGCTACTAGCTCCTGCGTGCGTGCACTCACTGTCTGAGTGTACACACACTAAATTTACTTGTGATTACTACTGATTATTGTAACTGCTAGTTGTACTTCCTGACTGTTACTACTTACTTACTGTACTAGGGGACACTCACTCAGTCACCTCACCAACCAACCCACTCCATTAAAGTACCCCACTTTTCACCCGCCCTTTTACAAAACTTTTGTCTATACGCCCAAAACATTTAAGATGTCTGGAAGTGGCAGCCAGCGCGGTTTGGGCAAGGGGAAGGGCAGCAAGGGAATCAGGAGGAGAGGGAGCAGCATTGTGGCAAGCCGCGGCCGCGGGCGCGCCACCATGCACAGTTCCGCAGCAGCAGCAGCAGCGTCAGTGGCTAACATTCCTCCCATAGCCACTGGCCGTGGACGCCTTGGGCGCCGCCCAGCAGGAGCATCTGCAACTCACGCTGCAGAGACACAGCAGCAGCAGCGTGTAGCACCTGCTCCGATTTTCCTCCAGCCGGGTCGGAAACGTCCCATTGAGGAAAAGGATGCAGACACTGTGGTGCAACTCATGACGGAGGATGAGCAGCCCGCCATCAGCTCTGCATCCGAGGCCTCCACCCTCACCACCACCACCACCACCACCCCTGTTCGCAGCAGCCGCCCAGCAGGGTCTGGGGAGGAGGCCAGTTCACCGTCAGTCGCCGACCTCTCATTCAGCACTCTTTTGACCCCAGGCATGATGAGTCAATTGTCTGCTGTTGTTGGCGATTTTGAGGAGGAGATGCTGATGGGCACTTTGGGGGATGAGGGATTGGACAGCAAGACTGTGGCGACAGTCAAGCAGCCCATCCATGCATCAGGAGAGGAGTTTGGGGGGTCATCATCCCAGCAGGACATGTTTGAGGAGGGGGAGGATGATGTTGATGACCCGGTGACAGACAGAGACTGGGTGCCACCACCTCCAGGGGATGTCGTCCTCAGCAGCTCGGAGGAGGAGGAGGATGCGCTTGTGGGCCTTGCAAGGAGGCGCATCATTGCAAGCATTGGCAGCGACCCACAGCCTGCTGGTGTCTCAGGCTCAGCAGCAGCAGCAGCAGCATCAGCCAGTACCACCACCAGCCGCACCCAAGCCCCCCCCCCAACCACCACAGGGAGACAGGCAGCAGCGCTTCCATGCCGTAGGGGGATGTTTCTGTCACCAATCTGGCGCTTTTTCACCATGCCCACTGTGTACAGCAAGTACGCCACTTGCAACCACTGTCAGCGGAAGTTGAGCAGAGGTGCAGACCCCTTAAAGTTCAGCACCAGCTCGCTGATCAACCACCTTGCGGCTAAACATTTCCACCAGCATGAGGAGTTCCAGAGGCTGAAGGCATCTGGTGCTGGCAGTGGCACCACACCCATCACTGCACAGCCTTCAGCAGCAGCAACAGCAGCCACCCGCCCTCCTGCTCCTCCAGCAGCACCAGCAGGAGTGCGGAAACGCACTGCTCCTCCCCCCTCTGCAACTCCTGCCGCCGACACTGAGGCCTGTTCTGGCAGCCAGTCCTCAGTGGCCTCCTCCGCTGTGTCTGGTGATTCCCGTGTCAGCAAAAGGCCACGCCAGAGCCTTTTGAGCGAGTCCTTCCAGGGGGTGGTTAGGGCTCTGCCTCCCAGCAGCCGTCGCGTGCGGCAGCTGAACGGCTTGCTGGCACGGGCCATGTGCTCCCAACTCCTGCCGTACACGCTCGTGCAGGAGGGGAGCGACATGCGGGCGCTGCTTGCTTGTGCAGCCCCAGACTGGCAGCTCCCCAGCAGACACTTTTTCTCCCGCAAGGCCATTCCAGCACTGCACCGCTTTGTGATGGCCAATGTGGAGCGAGGGCTGGAGCACGCGGTTGGTGAAAGGGTCCACGTCACCATGGACTCCTGGAGCAGCCGCTTCGGGACAGGCCGCTACCTGTCCTTCACTGTCCACTGGGTCAGCTTGGTGGAAGGGGGTGAGGATGGGAGAGCAGCAGCGGGCACAGCAGCAGCAGCAGCAGCAACACAGTGGGTGGTGCCACCCCGCAGGGTCAGGGGAACTGCAGCGGGTTCCTCCGATCCTCTGCCATCCTCCGCCACACCTGGCCAAACCCCCCGCCTCAGCAGCAGCGTGAAGGCCCGCCACTGCCAAGCGCTGCTGCACTTGGTCAGCCTTGGCAAGACCAAGCTGACGGCAGCCCACGTGTTGGCCAAACTCCAGGAGCAGGAGAGGATTTGGCTGACCCCCAGAGGCCTCAGAGTCGGAGAGGTGGTGTCCGACAATGGGGCCAATCTGGTTGCTGCCATAGACAGGGGAAACCTGACCCACATCCCCTGTCTTGCCCACGTGCTGAACCTGGTGGTGCAGAAGTTCCTGCGCACCTACCAGGGGATGGGCGAACTGCTGGAAACGGCAAGGAATGTTGTGCGTCACTTCCGGCGCTCGGCTGCAGCCTGTGCGAGCCTGGAAGACGTGCAAAAGGAGCTGGATCTGCCACGCCATCGGCTGATCATTGACGTTCCGACTCGCTGGAACTCCACCCTGGCGATGTTGGAGCGTATGGTTGAACAGAGGCACGCTGTCAACCAGTACCTTGCCCTGGCCACTGTTTCCGCAGCTCGGAGAAGGGACAAGACCAGCAACATCCCGTCCATCGTCCCCGATGATGACTGGAGGCACATGCAGCAGGTGTGCTTTGTGCTGGCTCCCTTCCTGCAGGCCACAAACATGGTGAGCAGGGACCATGCTATGGTCTGCGAGTGGGTGCCCCTGGTTTCTCTGCTGAACAGGGCCCTCGATGGTTTGCTGGAACAGGGAGCGGCAGCCTTGGACCAGCAGGAGCGGCAACCAGCTGCGCAGTCCACCTCTGAGGGGGAGGAGGAGGAGGACTTGGTGGAGGTCCCTGACCTGGCTGCTGATGAGGGGGATCAGCACAGCGCAGCTGAGTTGGTGCGGGGGTGGAGAGAGGATGAGGCGGCAGAGGAGGAGGATGAGGACAGCACTGACGTCGATGTGCCAGCAGACGTGGCCCGCCTCTTCCCAATGGCAGCGCACATGCTGGCGTGCCTGCGCAGGGACCCCAGGGTGATCCAGATGAAGCAGAGGGAGGACATCTGGATCAGCATGATGTTGGACCCACGCCTCAAGGGGAAGTTGAGCCAGTTCCTGCCGCCTGCAGGAGGAGACCCAGCGCAACAAATAAGGAGCTTGCAGCAGGCCCTTGTTGAGCGCTTGGAGGAAGCCTTCCCCCAGCCTTCCACCCCCACTGTCCAGCAGCCAGCACAGAGGCAGCAGCAGGTGCCTGCATCCAGCAGCAGCAAGCGCCCCACAGACCTGCTGTCTCTCAGCCACGAGCTCTACAGGACTGTAGAGGCTCCGGCAGCAGTGACTAGAGAGGAGATGCATGCAGCAGCATCCTCCTCCGGTCACAGCCAGCGCCTGACCCGCATGGTGGCTGACTACATGGGGTCGTACAGCGGGCTTGACAGCGATGCCCCTGTTGATCCCATGGAGTATTGGGTCAAGCGCATGGAGATCTGGAGCGAGCTAGCGCAGTACGCCCTGGAAGTGCTGTCCTGCCCCCCTTCCAGCGTGCTGTCCGAGCGCTGCTTCAGTGCAGCTGGTGGCGTGGTCACCGAGAAACGCTCACGTCTGTCTCACAAGTCTGTGGACAGACTGACGTTTCTCAAGATGAACCAGGCGTGGGTGGAAGGCGAGTTCCTGGCCCCTGTTGTCGGCGAGAGGGGGACATGAACTGGCTGCCGGAACCATCGTTAATGTGCCTTACCACCCTTTACCACCTCCTGGCTCCTGCTCACTAAGCCAGCCTGGTTCACTTTGACTATTACGTCGCCTGCAGCCACACATTTTACACCTACAGTGGGCTGCTGTGTACTGCCCTTCTGCTGTCTGTCTGTGTTTCCCACTGCCAGGGTACACAGAATGACCTTCTTCTGCTGCCACTCTGCCACCAGCTATTACGTCAAACAATAGCTATATTGGTTGCAAAACCGAAACCAAACAAACCATTAAAAAAAAAAAAGGTTTAATTTTTCTGAGGTGCCCGGGTTGAAAACTGTGTTGTTCCAGTTGTGTATTGGACACAATGTGGGCTGCACGACCGCTGTCTGGGACCTCCTGTTGTGTTTATTTACGGCCCTGGTATCACCGCTAGGTACCAGGGCTATTATGTCACGCTGCCTACCTGCTGCCACACTCACACTGCTCCTCCATACCTCCTCCTGCTGCTGCTGCTGCTGTCTGTCTGTGTTTCCCACTGCCAGGGTACACAGATGATTTACCTTCTGCTGCCACTCTGCCACCAGCTATTACGTCAAACAATAGCTGCTCGCCTACTCCTCCATTCCTCCTCCTGCTGCTGCTGTCTGTCTGTGTTTCCCACTGCCAGGGTACACAAAATTACCTTCTTCTGCTGCCACTCTGCCACCAGCTATTACGTCCAAAAATAGCTAAATTGGTTGTAAAACCAAAAACCAAAAAACCATTAAAAAAAAAAAAGGTTTAATTTTTCTGAGGTGCCCGGGTTGAAAACTGTGTTGTCCCAGTTGTGTATTGGACACAATGTGGGCTGCACGACCGCTGTCTGGGACCTCCTGTTGTGTTTATTTACGGCCCTGGTATCACCGCTAGGTACCAGGGCTATTATGTCACGCTGCCTACCTGCTGCCACACTCACACTACTCCTCCATTCCTCCTGCTGCTGCTGTCTGTCTGTGTTTCCCACTGCCAGGGTACACAGAATTACCTTCTGCTGCCACACTGCCACCAGCTATTACGTCAAACAATAGCTGCTCACATAATTACTCTCCTCCATTCCTCCTCCTGCTGCTGCTGCTGTCTGTCTGTGTTTCCCACCGCCAGGGTACACAGATTTACCTTCTGCTGCCACTCTGCCACCAGCTATTACGTCAAAAAATAGCTATATATCTGTGTAATTGGTTGTAAAACCAAAACTACAAAACCATTACAAAAAAAGGTTTAATTTTTCTGAGGTGCCCGGGTTGAAAACTGTGTTGTCCCAGTTGTGTATTGGACACAATGTGGGCTGCACGACCGCTGTCTGGGACCTCCTGTTGTGTTTATTTACAGCCATGGTATCACCGCTAGGTACCAGGGCTATTATGTCACGCTGCCTGCCTCATTGACTGCATGCTGCCACACACTCATCCTCCTCCTCCTGCTGCTAAATTTACCTCCTGCTGTCTGTGTGTTTCCACTGCCAGGGAGCACATACAATGGCGCTTCCAACATGCGTGCGCCACCAGCTATTTGTTGTTACGCTCAAAAATAGCTGCATTTCTTTAAAAAAAAAAAAATGAAAAGAGAAATAAGTGACGAAGAAGACGATATAGAAGAAGATGAAGAAGAAGAAGAAGATGAAGAAGATGAAGAAGAAGATGAAGAAGATGAAGAAGAAGATGAAGAAGATGAAGAAGAAGATGAAGAAGAAGATGAAGAAGATGAAGAAGAAGATGAAGAAGAAGAAGAAGAAGAAGAAGAAGAAGAAGAAGATGAAGATGAAGAAGATGAAGAAGAAGATGAAGAAGATGAAGATGAAGAAGATGAAGAAGATGAAGAAGAAGATGAAGAAGATGAAGATGAAGATGAAGAAGATGAAGAAGAAGATGAAGAAGATGAAGAAGAAGATGAAGAAGAAGAAGAAGAAGAAGAAGAAGAAGATGAAGAGTGTCGGCATTCAAAATGTTTGTACTGCCAAAAGTCCTATATATATTTCGAACAGTAAACATCCCAATACGGAAATCCTTTTTAATAGATCTAAAAAAGTGTGTTTCCAATTTTATTTGGCAGGGAAAGAAAATAAGAGTCCCATACAAGGTAATGACACTACCCAAAAAACAAGGAGGAATGGGCCTACCTTGCTTAGAATCTTATTACTATGCGGCCAATCTAGACATGATTAAACAATGGTGGGACCCTCACTCCCCAAAACCATGGGTACATTTAGAAACAAACCTGATAGGTGCCAACCTAAGAACAATTCTTATGAGTAAAATGTTAAAAGCTAAAACTCCCCCTTCCCAATATCAAACAATTCAAGCAGCTTTCCTTGCGTGGGAACATTTCCTCAAGTTTCCTCCAGATGACACTAATAAAAAATACCCAATCTTCCCATTGGAAGTGCTGCAACAATTCACTCCACAGCTTAATCTTCGCCTGTGGCAGGATGCTCGAATTAATACCTTAAATGTGCTATTCGAGGGGTCAAAGATCAGGACCTTTGCCAGCCTCCAAGAACAATTTCAGATACCAAACTCCCAATTATATACATATCACAGAATATTCCATCTGATAAAGAACCACCCTATTAAGATGCCTCAAGTATCGTCTAAAATTCTAGCTATATTAAATCATAACAGCCCGGGTATTGGGGGCATTTCGGCCTGGTACGAAGTCATGAATGAAAACTCACATTCTCCTATCCAAAAATACGCTCTGAGCTGGTCAAATGACTTAAAAATGCAAATAACAACAAACCAAGTAATTAAAGCCACAGACCAAATCCTGAAGCTCTCTAAGTGCAATTCACATTGGGAGCAATCCCGTAAAGTACTATACAAATGGTACTACACACCTAGAAGATTGGCTTCCTTCTCGGCGGAGGTGTCCCCTATGTGCTGGCATTGCCTATCGGCTCCAGGTACTCTACTTCATATGTTTTGGGAGTGTCCAAAATTGATGGTTTTCTGGAGGCAGGTAGAAGCCCTGATCAGGAGGTCTTTTATATATAATTTTAAGATCTTACCACAAATGGCCCTCTTATTAATAGGAGTGGAAGAACTACCACAACAGCATCGACTGCAAATATGCCATATACTGATTACAGCAGTGTCATTAATCTCTTTAAACTGGAAGTCCGCAGATCAAATATCTATATCACAATTAAAAGCAACAGTGAAGAGAAATCTAGCGATAGAGCAGAAGATCAGAAGCAGAACATCACAAAAAATAGTCAACTGCAGACTACCTAGCAGTTGGGATTAATTGGGTATAAGAGATAGAGACCCACACCTCCCATCTCTTCCCCCTATCGTTTATCAGAAAAAACTCCTGGATACTAACATAGTGAGCTCTGGTTGTCTTTTACTTTCTTTTTCTTAGTTTTCTCCGTTATGGTAAGGACTAGTTCCAGCCTTCTCTTTATCCTTTATATCCTCACAGGGATATAGATGCTACCCAAACAGAACAGTTTAATTAAAGGCAAAACCGTAGCATTGAATTAGGACATATAAGTATAGAAAAATAAAAATGTTACAATAATAACATCTATAGATAGATTTCATACAAATAAGCTTATTGAGGGGCTACCTAGCCCACTGATTCAATAAGTCGAATGCCACCCCCAAGTTGGCAGGATATCGTAATGATATCCTAGGACACAACAGTAAGGGATGGCTATATAAGAAAATGGATGTTACAGGAAGGAAATTGTACGGAACTGAATGTATACAAAAAAAACAAAACGTTGTTATAAATGAATAATGCGTAGTTTATTAATGTATAGATATGACATTATACTGTTATACTGCACTGTTTATATACATGTAATGCTAGTTGGAAAATCTTAATAAAAGGTTTCATGAAAAAAAAAGAAGAAGCTGAAGAAGAAGATGAAGAAGATGAAGATGAAGATGAAGAAGATGAAGATGAAGAAGATGAAGAAGAAGATGAAGAAGATGAAGAAGAAGATGAAGAAGAAGAAGAAGAAGATGAAGAAGATGAAGATGAAGAAGATGAAGAAGAAGATGAAGAAGATGAATATGAAGAAGATGAAGAAGATGAAGAAGATGAAGATGAAGAAGATGAAGATGAAGAAGATGAAGAAGATGAAGATGAAGAAGATGAAGAAGAAGATGAAGAAGATGAAGAAGAAGATGAAGAAGAAGAAGAAGAAGAAGAAGAAGAAGATGAAGAAGATGAAGATGAAGAAGATGAAGAAGAAGATGAAGAAGATGAAGATGAAGAAGATGAAGAAGATGAAGAAGAAGATGAAGAAGATGAAGATGAAGAAGATGAAGAAGAAGATGAAGAAGATGAAGAAGAAGATGAAGAAGAAGAAGAAGAAGAAGATGAAGAAGATGAAGATGAAGAAGATGAAGAAGAAGATGAAGAAGATGAAGATGAAGAAGATGAAGAAGATGAAGAAGAAGATGAAGAAGATGAAGATGAAGAAGATGAAGAAGATGAAGATGAAGAAGATGAAGATGAAGAAGATGAAGAAGAAGAAGAAGAAGATGAAGAAGAAGAAGAAGATATAGAAGAAGAAGAAGAAGATATAGAAGATAAAGAAGAAGAAGAAGAAGAAGTATATACAGTACTGAACAAAATTCTGGACACAACTTCTCTTTTCACCTTTTTTTTTTTTTAAAGGAACATCCCCACATAATCACTTGCTGTTGTCACTTGGAAAAAAATATGTTTCTTGCATCATTAACCCTCAAAACAAGTGTTGGGAAGCTATTTAAGGCCAATTCGAATAGTCAGCTCGAATAGTTAGCTCGAATACCGACTCAAATAGTGAGCTCGAAGTCCGAGGTCGAATCGAATAGTAAAAATTATTCGACTCGAATATTCGACTGACCTCGAATAATTTACTATTCGAATTCGACCAAACTCGAATTTTAAAAAGGGGTATTTGAGCATCACTAGTTGTGTATACTATTGTCTGTATTATTATGTATCCTGTGTTTGTTCCTTATTTTGTACAGTGCTAAAGAATGTGTTGGCGCTTTATAAATCAAAAATGACAATAATATTTCCAGCAGTATAAAGATGAACTGTTTTTTCTATACACTTACAATTGATCTCTTTATTTTAGGATGAACACAACACTGAAGCTTTGTTTCCTGATGGTTGTCTTCTGCCAGCAAATGATTGCAGCTGCCCAAATTCCCTTTATTCCAGGTACCCAGGGGAGAATGCGGAAGGACATGTACTGTCTGCTTGTCGGGGTCACATGTGTGGCACAGTATTAGAATGCATTTTTGCATTGCCTTTGATGTTTTTGTTTGTTTTTTGGGGGAGGGGCCACAGAAAAGCAAAGTTCTTGCTCATACTTTCAGTCAAAGCAGCTGGGAATTGTCCGTACTTTGTCCTGTTATTTTTATATCTGCAGCCAAACACTGCATCCAGTACTCTGGTTCCCAAGAAAATACAGATTTGAAAAGCTTGCTGCTTGCTCGGTATCTGATGTCAAGTCAGGCATTCCTAAATGTGCAGTGTTTTAGTACAGGAGTAGAAAAGTGAGAGCAGCCTATAGACAGTAGACACGGGGATATCAGCATGTGCTGCTGCTATGCTTATCAGGAGGAAACATGACACATCTTGTTATTCTTTTTTATGTAAAAGTTACAGAACATTGTACTTCTATTCAATGCAAAAAATATAGTTAAAAAACAAATTGCCTGCTAAATTCTATATCTATCATTGTTAATAATAAATGTCAAAATGATATCTGTGGGGTGCTTGTGCTAGATATGTAATCAAATAATGATCTGTACTGGCCTGTGGATTCAAATATAAAAAAAAGGACTATACGTTGTATATGGCACAGAGGGAGTAAGTGGCCTTGCAGCACTAAAGTTGCAGCAAAGGCTCAAAGTGCCCCTAAACCGAGTGTTGCTTAAAGGACAACTGAAGTTAGAAGTATATGGAGGCTGCCATATTTTCCTTTTAAGCGGTACCAGTTGCCTGGCACCCCCACTGATCTATTTGGCTGCAGAAATGCCTGAATAAAACCAAGACAAGACAAATAACATTTATATTGCGCTTTTCTCCTTGCGGACTCAAAGCGCCAGAGCAGAGCAGCAGCCACTAGGGCGCGCTCTATTGGCAGTAGCAGTGTAAGGGAGACTTGCCAAAGGTCTCCTACTGAATTAGTGCTGGCTTACTGAACAGGCTGAGCCGAGATTCGAACCCTGGTCTCCTGTGTCAGAGGCAGAGCCCTTAACCATTACACCATCAGCCAACTGCCAGAAACAAAACCAGAAACAAACATGCAGCTAATCTTATCATATCTAAAAATAATATATGACAACTTTACAAAGTCTCACAAGATAGGCCATCCCTGAGATATGCAACTAGTACAATAAAGAAAATACAATTTTTAAGGGTTTTATAAGCCAATGATAATATTGTATAATATATAACATTTATTTGACACCAGTGAAAAATCAAGTACATAAACAACAGTACAGAGTGCAGCCTAATGCACGTTTCGTAGCTATTCTGCTACTTCTTCAGAGGCACAGAATTGCAAGTAGATATCCATGAAGATGGAGATAAAACCGTAATATCTATAAAGAAGACTAGTCACGAAACGTGCATTAGGCTGCAGTCTGTTAAGTTTATTTACATGATTATGGATTCCATATATTATTGTTGTTTATATACTTGATTTTTTTGTGTTGTCAAATGTTATGTTTTATACAATATTGTTAGCATTGGCCTCTAAAACCCTACATTTTTTTTCCACTATTGTACTAGTTGCACATCTCAGGGGTGGCCTATCTTGTGAGACTTTTGTGAAAGTTTTATATATAATACTTGCCTTGTGGAAAATACCTTTTTTGTTGACTTATACGAATATTCTTACTATATCACTATGAATTATAACACTGACTTCTGGTCGGGGTATGGTGAACAGGATCCAACCGAACCAAGAAAGTACTTCTCCATCAGGAGATAATAGTTTAAAAAGATCTAAATAAGAATCTACGAACCCTCAAAAACTCTTGATAGATAAATCTCACCTATGGTGGAATGTTGTATGCTGTAATATCTATATTGAGGAAAAAAAAATCAACCCCTAGGTATGCGAGTGCAGATTTTCCCTAATGATTCTGATATAACCCCAAATTAAAAAAAGGGAAAGGAGTTTTAACACATGCTCCTTAGTCATGAAAACTATAATGAGAGACGTATACGATTAATCACAGTTACCAAAGAGATTGAAAAAAATCACTAAGTTCATTGAACCATCTAAAGATGATCCTTTGTTTACTAAAAAAAAAAAAAAAAGACAAGGCATTAAAGATTATATTGTGAAATTGAATCATGAGATTGTATCCGCAAAAGAGAAGAAGTTATAAAGGGATAGGATAGCTTTCAAGCAAAAAACAGCATACCTCTGGAAAATGAAAAGACATAGATTAAGATGTAGAAAACCTAGATTCCCTAAAAATTCACCAACACAGCCCCGACCCAAATCACTAGATCCCAATATGTCTATCATGAGTGTTAGCTTGACATTGTCTTCTTGCACTTCACTATTGACAGATACGAATCCTGATGTGAGACCAAAAGAATTGCATAGATAGATAGATAGATAGATAGATAGATAGATAGATAGATAGATAGATAGATAGATAGATAGATAGATAGATAGATAAGCAGCTTGAATAAAATGCAATGGCTGCTTTTCAGAGCAGATAAACTATACTTTGGGAATGTGTAATTTGTAAATGTACAATATTATGGACAATATCAAAAAAGCAAATATGGCAACTGTATGAGTAATATAAAGTAGAAAAAACACACTTCTATTGAAGGTTATCTCAGAGTTTCAGACCACTTTAACTGCCTGCCTATAAAAAGGTCTGATAAAATAGGGAATATATGAAAGAAGAATATACTAAAATGTGTCTAGAACTACTTAATAGATCATCCGGGTAGACTCATAGTGTCAGGAAATGGTTAATTAACTGAACATATAAGTGAATTTATAGATACATGGACCCCTTGTGCAATGTCTCCCCTCATATATTCAGGATACTGCACATCTCTTAAATGAATTAGAGGGCCTTACTATTTCATCAGATACTATACTTGTAGGATTATATGAAGAGGCACTATATTCATCAATCCTACATGAAATAGGCCTGGAGACGATACACAGGTTTCTGTAAGAAATGAGTACTGAAGCCATACATGTAACAACTTTATTTTTACCTTACTTGAATTTTTGTTAAAACATAATGTATTCAAATTTGACGCCAGCATTACCTCCAGGTTGAGGGAACGGTGATGGGGACCATTTGTGCCCCATCGTATGCAAAAATATACCTGGGGGCCTGGAAAAGACAAATATTTGCAGATGATACAAACGACTGCATTAAACACATTTTATCCTGGTTCAGATATATCGACGATATATTCATACTCTGGACTTGTCCAGAATATAAGCTACACAAATTTGTAAAAAAAATAACTAAATGTGAATACGTGGAATCTCAAATATACATATACAACACAGATTCGATCCACAGACCTCCGATATCTGCTGGAGATGCTCATGTCAATTGGGTTCCTATTTTCATATATGGTGGAAATGTGAGGACATTCAGCCATTCTGGAAACAGGTCTTTAAGCTACATGAATCACTATATCTTTCCTCCCTCCCATTTACCCCAGAAATAGCCCTCCTGTCCATTTTACCAGGTTCACTCAAAAACATAAAAAAATCGATATTTCGATTTATTCTGATATGTGCTAGATTGCTGGTCGCCAGATACTGGAAACGCTCTGGTCGCCCGTCGGGGAAGGAGCTGTTCCAGGAAATAAATCACTTAATGAGACTCGATGACTTAATGCTGTCAGCCCAGTCCAGACAGAGCGTCTGGTCCCACAGATGGTCGGTCTGGATTGACTTCAGAGACACAGATAAAGCAAGGGAGTTCTGTGCAGATGTCTAATCCCTTGGAGCGTAACCAATCCCCTAACCTGATGTACCCCTCGCCGGGTCCAAGGTTTAAGCATTAATTCGGGTTTTCTAGGATGATCTCATATTATGGTTGACACTTGGTGGTTCCCCCTAACCCTCCCCTCTCCTGTCCCACCCCTCCTTCTCTTCCCTGTTGTTCCACCTCCCCCCCCCCCATATCCCTCCACTCCCCCCCCCATACTCTCCTGATATAAGGTATAAAAAGGATATGGCTGTATTATGGTCCCAATGCCACTGTGTTAGTATTGTGCATCTCATTTCTCTATGCAACTGATTATAGATTTACATTGTGTGTTATTATGTGGGTTGCAGATATATGTGCGGTGACCAGATGTAATAAATATCGCTGTATTCATGAATAAAAATACATTTTTCAAAAAAAAATATACATATACATATAGTCTATCAAAAATCAACCTCTTGGACATTACGAACTATAAAGAAGCACTTTGGTACTACCGTATTTAGAAAGGAGACAGCAACCAATTCTTTACTACAAGCTACGAGTTCACATTTCCCAGGGGTTATCAAAAATATTCCCTATGAACAATATTTGCATTCAAGACGAAACTGTACACGAATACTGTATATATGATTTTAAAGTAGAAGCAGATAAATTAATATATCGGCTATTAAGAAGAGGTTATTAACCTCTTGCCGACCACGTCACGCCGATGGGTGTGGCCACGGCGGCAACCCCAGGACTGCCTAACGCCGATTGGTGGAAAGTCCTGGGGCTTTGTTTTGCAGGAGATCGCGCGCAGTCTGCGCGCGCATCTCCTGCTTGGGGGGTGGAGCTCCGCCCCGCCTTCAGTCTCCGAGCGGCTATTGCCGCCGCTCGGGAGACTGTTAGATGGCATGATCGACATCTATTTTTATGGTGCAGCGCTGCAATCAGCAGCAGCGCTGCACTGGGGACAAGAGAGTGATCAGCTCTCATAGGGTGAAGCCTATGAGAGCTGATCGCCATGATTGGCTGGCTGGGGGGAGGGATGGAAGGGGTTTAAAGGAACAGTTTTTTTTTTTTTTAAACATGAACAACAATATTTATTTAAAAAAAATAAACATGGGGGGAGCGATCAGACCCCACCAACAGAGTTCTCTGTTGGTGGGGAGAAAAGGGGGGGGAATCACTTGTGTGCTATGTTGTGCTGCCCGACAGCTTGGCCTTAAAGCGGCAGTGGCCTTTTTTACTAAAAATGTCCTGGTCACTAGGGAGGTTTAGCCCTGCAGTCAGGGGCGTAACTAGGCCCCACCGGGCCCCCCTGCAGATTTTCTGAGCGGGCCCCCCCCCCCCCCCCGGGGCCCGCTCGCGGCCGTTTTGTGGGTGCTGGAGGGGTGGCAGCATGAGGGGAAAGCCTTGCCCACAGTCGGCGGGGAGAGGGGTAGTTCCCCCCTCTCCCTCACCTCGGGGCTCTCCCCTCTGCGCTCCCCTCCAGCTCGTAAGTGTCTGTGGGGCTGTGGTGGGCAGCGAGCGGCGGGCAGATACATACCTGCTTCCGTGCGTTCCATCGGAGACTTCTCCCTCTAGCGGCTGAGTGACGTCAGCCGCTAGAGGGAGAAGTCTCCGATGGAACGCACGGAAGCAGGTATGTATCTGCCCGCCGCTCGCTGCCCACCACAGCCCCACAGACACTTACGAGCTGGAGGGGAGCGCAGAGGGGAGAGCCCCGAGGTGAGGGAGAGGGGGGAACTACCCCTCTCCCCGCCGACTGTGGGCAAGGCTTTCCCCTCATGCTGCCACCCCTCCAGCACCCACAAAACGGCCCCGAGCGGGCCCCAGGGGGGGGGGGCGGGCCCCCCCGCGGGCGCAGGGGCTGCAGGGCCTATTCCTACGCCCCTGCCTGCAGTCCTCAAGAGGTTAAAACATTTTTTTAAAAAGGTCTATCAGAGCGATGGACTAGGACAGATGAGAATTGCTAACTAAGACGAATTTTAAATGGAAAAATAGGATTAGCAATATTAACATCAAGCATAATGATAATAAATCATCAGAGTTTACTATTTCCTTACTTACAGATGAGATTATGCCCCAGAAGGAATCCTCATAAAACATATATTAGCAAAACATTGGCATATCCTAAAACGCGAACCCTTCTGGGCCAAGTGGTTCCAGATAGCACCCGCATTATCTGTCTTAGGTCAAAAACGATAGGTGATCTGATAACAAAAAGCCATTATACAGGGCAAAATAGAGGTGATCCCTGCAAAGCACAGGGCACCTATAGATGAGGTGCCTGTAACTACTGTCAACATATTTGAGGGGGAAATGTATAGACATCAAAAGTCAAAAAATAAAAATTAATTTAAAGCATTACGGCAATTGCACTACTGATAATGTGATTCATATAACCCTAAGCCAATGTCAAGCATTTTGCTATGGTAAAACCACTAGACCTTTGTCAAGGAGGATCTATGAATATTTATATGAGGTCGGAAAGAAAGAGGAGAAAAAGATAAAATCATCCGCTTGGCGGATGAGCTTTTTGTCCCTAGGCCTTCTCAAAGGACTAGAGGACATGATCTGCGCATGGAGGAAAAACGTTTTAGCCATTTATTTAGGAAAGGGTTCTTTACAGTAAGCGTGATTAAGATGTGGAATGCATTGTCACAGGAAGTAGTTATGGCAAACTCTATACCTGCATTTAAAGGGGGCTTAGATGCTTTCCTTACGTTGAAAGACATCCATGGCTACAATTACTAGGTAATGCCTAATGATGTTGATCCAGGGATTTTATCTGATTGCCATCTGGAGTCGGGAAGGAATTTTTCCCTTTAGGGGCTAATTAGACCATGACTTGTAAGGGTTTTTCGCCTTCCTCTGGATCAACAGGGATATGTGAGGGAGCAGGCTGGTGTTGTACTTTATACTGGTTGAACTCGATGGACGTATGTCTTTTTTCAACCAAAATAACTATGTAACTATGTAACTATGTAACAATAGCTAAACATATTCGAGATATACATAAGAACACGATAGTTATTACATTTGCGCTAATAGATAGCCTGTACATACCCAGGATTGAATGATTCTTGCAGCCTTGTGTTTTTTATGATCTTGATGGCGGAAACAGTAAATTCGGGCACCTGAGGCTAGTGGACAAATCTGGCGCCGCCATTAACTCCTATAATAAATATCGTTTAATGGGCGCCCGATAGGAAAAAAGGGCGCCGGAGAAAAATAACGTTTGAAAAGCGGCGCCCGGAGACTTAATGTTTTATTACTGTTTCTCATGATTACACATTATTTAATGATTTATACATTTTTAAATTTTATTTTTAAACGAAAAACAGTACAATATTTTTTTCAAACATTATTTTTAAACGAAAAACAGTACATTTTTTTTTTAAACATTATTTTTAAACGAAAAAACCAACAGGGGGGTCTTAGGTTTAGGCACCAACAGGGGGGTCTTAGGTTTAGGCACCAACAGGGGGTCTTAGGTTTAGGCACCAAAAGGGGGGGTCTTAGGTTTAGGCACCAACAGGGGGGTCTTAGGTTTAGGCACCAACAGGGGGTCTTAGGTTTAGGCACCAACAGGGGGGTCTTAGGTTTAGGCACCAACAGGGGGGTCTTAGGTTTAGGCACTAACAGGGGGGTCTTAGGTTTAGGCACCAACAGGGGGGTCTTAGGTTTAGGCACTAACAGGGGGGTCTAGGGGTTAGGGGTAGGTACAGGGAGGGTTACTTAGGCACCAACAGGGGGGGTCTTAGGTTTAGGCATCAACAGGGGGGTCTAGGGGTTAGGGGTAGGTACAGGGAGGGTTACTTAGTAATTTTTTTTTTAAACGTTATTATACGTTTCACTATTTAAACGAAAGATTAACGTTTTTACAATAGCCGATTTAATGCACATTATTTAATGATTTATAACTTTAAAATACATTAATTTTAAACGAAAAACAGTACAATATTTTTTTTAAACGTTATCCATGCTTATCGTTAAAAACCCGGCGCCCTTTTTTCCCAGCGCCCCTTTTTAACGTACGCCTTGATGGCATATTTTGTTCCCCTCGTTTCCCCTTCCCTCTTTGTTTTCCTTTCCGGTGGACCAGTCTTGTCTTGTTTTTGATAGATAGATAGATAGATAGATAGATAGATAGATAGATAGATAGATAGATAGATAGATAGATAGATATTGACTAACATGTAGACACAAGATGTATATTTTGTAAGTCCCCCATTTCTTAAATGCTAAAGTATTATTTTATACATACGATCTTTACCTTTTCTTGAGTTACATACACTTTTTGCCATTATCTATAGGGTGTTTACTGTTTCTATGCTCTGTTATATGCTGCCTGTAATGGAGAGGTTCAGGGGTTATATTATATCTCTTTTTTATATCAACCACAAGTATTACCTATCATTTGTTTTGAGTGAAGTATGGGAGTACATGTTTGAGGTGCCTCTATGCGTTTTATAATAGTCTATAGGTGCCCATATTATTATTATTATTTAGTATTTATATAGCGCTGACATCTTCCGCAGCGCTGTACAGAGTATATTGTCTTGTCACTAACTGTCCCTCAGAGGGGCTCACAATCTAATCCCTACCATAGTCATATGTCTATGTATGTATCGTGTAATTTATGTATCGTAGTCTAGGGCTAATTTTTTTAGGGGAAACCAATTAACTTATCTGTATGTTTTTGGGATGTGGGAGGAAACTGGAGTGTCTGAAGGAAACTCACACAGACACAGGGAGAACATACGAACTCCGTGCAGATAGTGCCTTGGCTGGGATTCGAACCGGGGACACATCCTACTGTGCCACATCCTATGCTGCAAGCTATCTCGCATTTTGCTCCAGCATTCCAATTTTCCCACATTATACTATAGGCGCAGGTTCATGGAGGCAGGCTTGCCTACCCAGCTCTAGCAGCATTTTTAGGTGTTTTGGCGATTTTTGCTACTATACGGAATTTAACACATGGGGATATTTAGAATTAGTTACCCCATTCAGTATTATTTGCATTCCAGTGGACTGGTTACGAAGTCTTGAACAACACTTCCGAACACTGCAGGGTGGCCCCTTATATGCGCCCTTAATGGCTGCACATTACATTACAGAGAAATTAAACTATTAGGTTACGTTCAAAGTGGTTCGTTGCAATGCAACATGACTGCTCTCTACAATCTCTCTCCCCTGTACAGTTCACTAATTTCCAGATGCCAACCCAGATCTGCACAAAAGCTTTTTTTTGTCCTCTTATAGAATTACCTCCTCGCATTCACATATACAAGACTTTTCATGTGCCTCACTTTTCTCCTCTGGAATGCCCTTCCACAGCACATCCGTCACTCTCCAACCTTTGAAATCTTTAAACACTTCCTAAAAACTCACTTTTTCCAACAAGCATATACTCTAACGTAGGCCATTCCCCTCCAACCTCCCAAGTGTTACTCCTTACTAGATAACCTAAACACACACTGTGCCTGTATGTATATAAATATATATATATATATATATATATATATATATATATATATATATATATATATTATATATAATATATATATATATATATATATATACTGAATACTTCCCCACCTCTTGTTTCCCCCCATTCCTATAGATTTTAAGCTTGCAAGGGCAGGGCTCTCTCACCCTTTTGTGTCTTGGATTTTGTTGATCATTTCATAGCTTGCACTCTGTTATACATTTTATTAATCATGTTACATCTGTCATTGTAATCACCAGTTCTGTATTTTGTACGAGTGTCGATATTTGCTGTTTAGCATTGTCTGTATCATTATGTACCCCTTGTTGTTTTCCTACTTTGTACAGAGCCATGGAATATGTTGGCACGTTATAAATCAAAAATAATATTAATGGCTGCATTCTAAAGAGGCTTGCCACACTGCAATGCACCACTAGAGTTGGGCCGAACGGTTCGCCTGCGAACGGTTCCATGCGAACTTCAGTGGTTCGCGTTCGCGTCCCGCAGGCGAACCTTTGCGGAAGTTCGGTTCGCCCCATAATGCACATGGAGGGTCAACTTTGACCCTCTACATCACAGTCAGCAGGCCCAGTGTAGCCAATTAGGCTACACTAGCCCCTGGAGCCCCACCCCCCCCCCCCTTATATAAGGCAGGCAGCGGCGGCCATTACGGTCACTCGTGTGCTGCCTGCGTTAGTGAGAGTAGGGCGAGCTGCTGCAGACTGTCGCTCAGGGAAAGATTAGTTAGGCTTAACTTGTTCCTGTCTGGCTGCATACCTGTTCTGTGAACCCACCACTGCATACCTCTGCTGTGAACGCACCACTGCATACCTGTGCTGTGAACACACCACTGCATACCTGTGCTGTGAACCCACCACTGCATACCTGTTCTGTGAACCCACCACTGCATACCTGTGCTGTGAACCCACCACTGCATACCTGTTCAGTGAACCCACCACTGCATACCTGTGCTGTGAACCCACCACTGCATACCTGTTCAGTGAACCTGCCACTGCATACCTGTTCTGTGAACCCACCACTGCATACCTGTTCAGTGAACCTGCCACTGCATACCTGTTCAGTGAACCCACCACTGCATACCTGTTCAGTGAACCTGCCACTGCATACCTGTTCTGTGAACCCACCACTGCATACCTGTTCAGTGAACCCACCACTGCATACCTGTGCTGTGAACCCACCACTGCATACCTGTGCTGTGAACCCACCACTGCATACCTGTTCAGTGAACCCACCACTGCATACCTGTGCTGTGAACCCACCACTGCATACCTGTTCTGTGAACCCACTACTGCATACCTGTTCTGTGAACCCGCCACTGCATACCTGTTGTGTTCAGTGAACCCGCCACTGCATACCTGTTCTGTTCAGTGGACCCGCCACTGTATACCTGTTTAGTGACCCCGCCACTGCATACCTGTTGTGTTCAGTGAACCTGCCACTGCATACCTGTTCTGTGAACCCGCCACTGTATACCTGTTCTGTTCAGTGAACCCGCCACTGCATACCTGTTCTGTTCAGTGGACCCGCCACTGTATACCTGTTCAGTGAACCCACCACTGCATACCTGTTCTGAGAACCCACCACTGCATACCTGTTCAGTGAACCCACCACTGCATACCTGTTCTGTTCAGTGAACCCGCCACTGTATACCTGTTCAGTGAACCCGCCACTGCATACCTGTTGTGTTCAGTGAACCCGCCACTGTATACCTGTACTGTTTAGTGAACCCGCCACTGCATACCTGTTGTGTTCAGTGAACCTGCCACTGCATACCTGTTCTGTGAACCCGCCACTGCATACCTGTTGTGTTCAGTGAACCCGCCACTGTATACCTGTACTGTTCAGTGAACCCACCGCATCAGTGCGCATACCTGTGCAGTTAAGTGAACCCACCTACCTACGTGAGTGCACGCAGTGTGATATACCACTCCGTGCATACCCGATATGGACAAAACAGGTAGAGGAAGAGGTAGTGCCAGAGCCGAGGAAGGCCACCCGGCAGGTCTGCGCGAGGTCGTGTAAATGTAATTTCGTGTGGACCTAGCCCACAGTACAGTGCTCGGAAGAAGGCACGTCCCATCACGTCCCAAGATTGTCAGGACGTGGTTGAGTATTTAGCGACACAGAACACCTCATCTTGCTCAGCCACCAGCGCTACTACTAGCACCACTTCCGCTGCATTTGACACTTCGCAAGAATTATTTAGTGGTGAAATCACTGATGCACAGCCATTGTTGTTACAGCCAGATGAATTTTCACCAGCTCATATGTCTGCGTTACGCGGCAACACTATGGATGTAACGTGTAAGGAGGATGAAGGACCTACTGATGGTGCATGTTTGGATTTTTCTGAGTCAAGCGAAGCTGGGCAGGATGACTACGATGATGACGATGATAGGGATCCTCTGTATGTTCCCAATAGAGGAGATGAAGAGGGGGACAGTTCAGAGGGGGAGTCAGAGAGTAGTAGGAGGAGAGAAGTTGCTGAAAGAAGCTGGGGCAGCTCTTCGTCAGAAACAGCTGGTGGCAGAGTCCGGCACCATGTATCGCCACCTATGTACAGCCAGCCAACTTGCCCTTCAGCATCAGCTGCTGAGGTCCCCATAGTGCCCACATCCCAGGGTGGCTCAGCGGTGTGGAAATTTTTTAATGTGTGTGTCTCAGATCGGACCAAAGCCATCTGTTCGCTCTGCCAACAAAAATTGAGCCGTGGAAAGGCCAACACTCACGTAGGGACAAGTGCCTTACGAAGGCACCTGGAGAAAAGGCACAAACAGCAATGGGATGGCCACCTGAGCAAAAGCAGCAGCAGCACACAAAAGCAAAGCCACCCTCCTTCTCCTCTTCCTCCTCCATCAAGTGCATTATCTGCTTCTGCCGCTTTCTCCCTTCCACCTTCACAGGCACCCTCCTCCACTCCGCCTCTGCCCTTGAGCGGTTCCTGCTCCTCTGCCCACAGCAGCAGTCAGGTGTCCGTGAAGGAAATGTTTGAGCGGAAGAAGCCAATTTCGGCCAGTCACCCCCTTGCCCGGCATCTGACAGCTGGCGTGGCGGAACTGTTAGCTCGGCAGCTGTTACCATACCGGCTGGTGGACTCTGAGGCCTTCCGTAAATTTGTGGCCATCGGAACACCGCAGTGGAAGATGCCAGGCCGCACTTATTTTTCGAGAAAGGCCATACCCCAACTGCACCGTGAAGTTGAGAGGCAAGTGGTGTCATCTCTTGCGAAGAGCGTTGGGTCAAGGGTACACCTGACCACGGATGCCTGGTCTGCCAAGCACGGGCAGGGCCGCTACATTACGTTCACAGCCCATTGGGTGAACCTGGTGGTGAACGATGGCAAGCAGGGCGCAGCGGACCAAATTGTGACACCTCCACGGCTTGCAGGCAGGCCTCCTGCCACCTCCTCTCCTCCTGCTACATGCTCTTCGCTGTCCTCCTCTTCCTTGGCTGAGTGGCAGTTCTCCTCTCCAGCTACACAGCCCCAGCTCCGCAGGGCCTATGCTGCATGCCAGGTAAGACGGTGTCACGCCATCTTAGACATGTCTTGTCTCAAAGCGGAGAGTCACACTGGAGCAGCTCTCCTGGCTGCTCTTAAGAAACAGGTGGATGAGTGGCTGACCCCGCACCACCTGGAGATAGGCAACGTGGTGTGCGACAACGGCAGCAATCTGCTTGCCGCTTTGCATATGGGGAAGCTGACACACATACCCTGCATGGCACATGTCATGAATCTAGTGGTTCAAAGATTTGTGGCAAAGTACCCTGGCTTAGCGAATGTCCTGAAGCAGGCCAGGAAGTTCTGTGGGCATTTGAGGCGGTCTTACACAGCCATGGCACGCTTTGCGGAAATTCAGCGCAAAAACAACATACCGCCTCATTTGCGATAGCCCGACTCGCTGGAACTCAACCCTGCTCATGTTCTCCCGCCTGCTAGAACAGAAGAAAGCCGTGACCCACTACCTCTACAACTACAGTAGAATGAAACAGTCTGGGAAGATGGGGATGTTCTGGCCCGACAACTGGACACTGATGAAAAATGCATGCAGGCTCATGCGGCCGTTTGAGGAGGTGACCAACCTGGTGAGCCGCAGTGAGGGCACCATCAGCGACTTAATTCCCTACGCTTACTTCTTGGAGCGTGCTGTGCGTAGAGTGGCGGATGAAGCTGTGAATGAGCGTGACCAGGAACCGTTACGGCAGGAACAGGCATGGGACCAATTTTCATCAGACCCAGCTGTTTCCTCAACACCTGCGGCAGCACAGAGGGGGGAGGAGGAGGAAGAAGAGAAGTCGTGTGCAGAAGACGAGTCAGACTCAGAGGATGATGAGCAAGGTGTTTCTTTGGGGGAGGAGGAGGAGGAGGAGGGGACAGCGGCAGGAGAACAACCGCAGCAGGCGTTGCAAGGGGCTTGTGCTGCTCAACCTTCCCGTGGTATTGTTTGCGGCTGGGAAGAGGAGGTTGACTTACCTGACGTCACTGAGGAAGAGTAAGAGGAGATGGAGGGTACTGGATCCGACTTTGTGCAGATGTCGTCTTTTATGCTGTCCTGCCTGTTGAGGGACCCCCGTATAAAAAACCTCAAGGGGAATGAGCTGTACTGGGTGGCCACACTACTAGACCCTCGGTACAGGCACAAAGTGGCGGACCTGTTACCAACTCACCGGAAGGTGGAAAGGATGCAGCACATGCAGAACCAGCTGTCAACTATGCTTTACAATGCCTTTAAGGGTGATGTGACAGCACAACGCCAGCAAGGTACCACTGCCACTAATCCTCCTCCCGTGTCCACGCAGTCAAAGACAGGACGCTCCAGCGATCTCATGGTGATGTCGGACATGCGGACGTTCTTTAGTCCAACGCCTCGCCGTAGCCCTTCCGGATCCACCCTCCACCAACGCCTGGAACGGCAGGTAGCCGACTACCTGGCCTTAAGTGTGGATGTAGACACTGCTGTGAACAGCGATGAGGAACCCTTGAACTACTGGGTGCGCAGGCTTGACCTGTGGCCAGAGCTGTCCCAATTTGCCATCCAACTTCTCTCCTGCCCTGCCGCAAGCGTCCTGTCAGAAAGGACCTTCAGCGCAGCTGGAGGCATTGTCACAAAAGTGTTAAGTACCTCACCTTTATCAAAATGAATGAGGCATGGATCCCGGAGGGCTGCTGCCCGCCCCAAGACTAAGTCAGTCCCCGCACACACAGCATCTCTGCCTGCACGCCGTGTGACTGGCTGCCTGGCCTGCCCCAAGAAGACTAAGTCGCTCCCAGTCCCTCCACACAGCATGTCTGCCTGCAGGCCGCTTGACTACCTTCTCCACCACCACCAACAGGGTCCGGGACTCCAGGCGGATTGCTGAATTTTTTAGGCCGCTGCTAGCAGCGGCCGCTGTAATAATTTTTCTGGTGCGTGTACATGACTGCCTAATTTTTCTGGCTGCACTGCGGGCAGCTGCAACAACAAAAGAAAAGGCATGTACATGCGCCCATTCCCCTTCGTGATCATTACCTTGCCGTGGTGAAGGGGCTTGCGTATCACAATGAAGCAATGACCGGCGCCTAGATGAGTGTCTCGGGGGGCACACAAAAGATAATAAGGTCGTTGCTTCATTGTGGTCAGACCAAATTTGATCAGCTGGACAGTCACTGTTCTGTCATTCAGCTACATCAGCCAGGCGACCATATGGGCTGTAAAGCCACCAAAACCTGCACTCTCGCCATGGTGCGCACCAGTCCAGCACGGCCGTCACTACACAAACAGCTGTTTGCGGTGCGTTACACGGTGAGTTTGGTGTGTCAGTGTGAAGCAGTACCTTAATTACACTACCTGATTGATGTATACACATGCAAGATGTTTTAAAGCACTTTAGGCCTGTCATTTAGCATTCAATGTGATTTCTGCCCTTAAAATGCTGCTTTGCGTCAAATCCAGATTTTTCCCGGGGACTTTTGGCATGTATCCCACTCCGCCATTCCCACCTCCAGGTGTTAGACCCCTTGAAACATCTTTTCCATCACTTTTGTGGCCAGCATAATTATTTTTTTTTTTCAAAGTTCGCATCCCCATTGAAGTCTATTGCGGTTCGCGAACTTTAACGCGAACCGAACCTTCCGCGGAAGTTCGCGAACCAGGTTCGCGAACCTAAAATCGGAGGTTCGGCCCAACTCTATGCACCACATATGCAATGTTCACAGTGTGAAGGGTAGAGTGCGGTATAATGACTTCCAGTATCGTAACACAAGCATGTGGCTAATCCAGTCAGACTGCAGTGCAAGCAGTGCAATACCGCGAAATGCATGACCAGTGTGTTACCTCAAAATGTGTTAACAGTGAAGTATACTTTCCATTGACTATATACTTCAATGTGTGCAAAAGAGCGTGCGGATAACATGCCGCGTCTCTTTCCCTTTTCATGGTTGCAAATTTTATGATAATGTTATGCAAGTTTACACAGTTTAAAGAATGGCACCCCACCACATAACACCCCCCCCCCCCCCGGGTCTAGTCCTGGGAAAAGAGGTGAGTGGACTCACCTGGAAAACCTGCCAAAAATAGGTGTGGTCAAGCATAATGTGGGTGTGGTCATGGGTGGGGCCAAATATACACGACCTTAGCAGTGATGTAAAAGGTCTGCCGGGGAAGTTTGAGCTCTGCCGTATTGTATCCCCCAAAATAGATGTAATCTGACAGCATTTCACCAAAAAGACACATAATCTGGTAGAAGTTCCTCCAAAATACAGATAATATGGCAGTGGTTCCCCCAAAATAGATAATGTGGCAGCAGCAGTTCCCCCAACATACACATAATTTGGAAGCAGTTCCCCAAAATACGCGAAACCTGGCAGCGGATCACCCAAAATACACGTAACACCCAAAATACATATAATCTGGCAGCAGTGGTCCCCCAAACATACACAATCTGGCAGCAGTTCCCCAAAATACACGTAATCGGGCAGCCGTTCCCCTAACATACACATTATCTAGCAGCTGTTCCCCAAAATACACGTAATCTGGCAGCAGCCGTTCCCCTAACATACACATAATCTGGCAGCTGTTCCCCAAAATACATAACAGCGGTTCCACACAAATGCAGATAATCTGACAGCAGTTCCCCCAAAATTGGTACCCCCAGGGCCCCAGCATAGGTAGCCAGGTCTATAGGCAGGGGCGGCGCCAGGGGGTGCAAGGGGGTGCTCGAGCATCCCCTAGAATTGTCCAAGCACCCCCAAAGCACCCCCTGGCGTGAAATGACTTCAGGCATCTAAGAGACGCCGAGTCAGTTCACATCGGCAGCCCGAAGCAGCAGCTTACCTCTCCTCGTTCCGGCGCGAGCATTCCACTGCCGCTAGTCTGGTCTGGTTCAGACCAGAGCAGCGGCATGCAGATCCGGCGCCGGAACGAGGAGAGGTAAGTCCCGCCCGCTGCCGGCTGCCCGCACATTACTTCTGGAGGGGAGAGCGAGGGAGGGAGAACACTAAGGTGAGGGAAGGGGTGGGAGATGGCCCCCCTTCTCCACCACTGCTCACAGCTCTCCCTCTTCTCTGCGCTGCTCCCCTCCGAACATGCCAGGGTGGACGGCGTCCACTCTCTGGAAATAGTAAGTGGACTCCGTCCACGCACCACTCGACCCCTGACCCCCCCCCCCCCATCATTTATATGAAGATGTGTCCAACGTGCTGTCAGATTATAACATTCTCTTGTTTTACTCTCTGTTTTACAGACTTGCCTCCACAACTCCTACAAGGGCTGGTCAGTATGGCTTCTTGAAACCATAAAGTTTTGATGAATGATAGCATTCACTTGCATTCACCTGCAATGTGCTAGCACATATAAAGCTTCCTGATGAGTGTCACCGATGGTGAATAGTGGCAAATGTAAATCCACACTCCGCTATTTTGTAAGCTCCTCACAGTTGCTGCACTGTTCCCCATTAAGAAGATAACTAAAAGCTTGCCTTAAAGGACATCTGAGGTGAAAATAGACTGATGAGAAAAAAAAAATTGTATCTAACCTCAGTCTCCTAAAAATGACTTTTTTAGATATCCCACAGTTTTATTTGATATTTAAATCTAGTTTATACATTTTTACTGTTTCATTTCAATTGCAGAGTATAAAAGTTATTTTAAACAGAAGATTAAAAAGTATCTCCTAGGATAAAACTTAGGAGAAAAAAGTGAATTGGATCAGGCTCAGAAGATCATCAGGACAACCAAGCAATGTACATTCTTTGGCTGTGTGCAATGAAAAAAACATTGCAATCTCCATATCCCTCTCAAATTACCTTCCATATGCAATTCACTTTTGCACCTGAATTTTCTCCTAGGAGATACTTTTTCATTTTCTATTTAAAATAACTTTTCATAACTTTGCAAAAGTATTATCAACATTATGCTGAGTATTTTTTTGCTAGCTGGTGGTTTAACAGCCATTTTATTGACAATTTTGAAAATATCACCTAGGAGAAAAATCAGGAGAAAAAGTTAATTGCATGTGGGCCCAGCGGTCATATGCAATTCACTTTTTCTCCTACATTATCTCCTAGAAGATAATTTTTCATCTTCTGTTTAAAACAACCTTTTAGCACTTTGCAAATGAAAAAGTACTAAATAGTAGGTGAAAAAGTACTACTGTCAAAATTATTCTCAGTATTTTCTTGCTTGCTGGTGGCTTAAATGGCATTTTATTGCTAAGGTGTGAAAATATCACATAGGAGAAAACTTAGGAGAAAAGGGCCTATATGCAATTAAAGGGACCCTGAACAGTACTTTAAATAAAAAAATTCACTTACTTGGGGCTTCCTCCAGCCCACCATAGGCCGCGAGGTCCCCCAGCATCCTCCTGGCTCTTCTCTGGGTCCCACTGGTGGCTCCATTACCAGCGACACCCGGACCGGGTGTTGGGCGAACACTGCCTGGATCTGGAAGCTTGGCGTCATCACACTGGCCGCTACGCGTCATCACATTGGCCGGCGTGACAGTACTGCCCATGCGTGGTTCAGAGTTAGAAAACCGCGCATGCGTAATCGGCCCGGGTATCACCGGTAACGGGGCCGCCAGTGGGACCTGGAGAAGAGCCAGGAGGATGCCGGTGGACCTCATGGCCTACGGTGGGCTGGAGGAAGCCCAGGTAAGTGAAATTAATTTTTCCTAGGTGAAATTAACACAACTTGTCAATAAAATGCTTTTTAAATCACCAGCAAGCAAGAAAATACTTAAAATGATTTTGAACGTACTTGTTCAACTACTTCTTGGTACTTTTTCAATTGCAAATTGGTGAAAAGTTATTTTAAAAAGAAGTTGAAAAATGATCTCCTGAGAGAATACTCAGGAGAAAAAAGATAATTGCATATAGGCCAAGGTGAATTGCATATGGCCCCAGGGCCCATATGCAAGTAGCTGACTATTCTCCTAGTTGATATTTTCACAAATTGTGAATTAAATGCCTTGCAAACTTTAAGAAAGCAAGAAAATACTCAAAAAAATTTCAATAGTACTATAGTACTTTATCACTACTTTTTGGTGCTTTTTCAATGCAAAGTTTTGAAAAATTATTTTAACCCTCCTGGCGGTTTGTCAAAATCCGCCAGGGGGCAGCAAATACGTTTTTTTTTTCATAAATTTTTTTTTCTTCATGTAGCGAGACGGAGGGGCTGGGCATCCCCCCAGCCCCTCCGATCGCCGCCCGTTCAAAGAACGCGATCTCCTGGAGGGCTTCCCCCGTCGCCATGGTAATGGGGCGGGATGACGTCACCGACGTCGTGACGTCAAAGGGGACTCTGATCCACCCCACAGCGCTGCCTGGCACTGATTGGCAAGGCAGCGCACGGGGTCTGGGGGGGGGGGGCGGCTGTGGCGACGCGTATAGCGGCGGATCGGTGCGTGCAGCAAAAAAAAAATTATGCAAATCGGCCCAGCGGGGCCTGAGCGGTGCCTCCCGGCGGCATAGGCCGTGCTCAGCACGGGCTTACCGCCAGGGAGGTTAAACAGAAGATTAAAAAATTATCTCCTAGTAGAAAACCCAGGAGAAAAGGGCAATTGCATACGAGCCCATATGCAGTTAACTTTTTCTCCTAAGTGATATTTTCAAACTTGTGAATAAAATGCCTTTTAAATCACCAACAAGCAAGAAAACAATTAAAATAGTTTTGATAGTACTTTTTCACTTACTCTTTGGTACTGTTCCAAATGCAAAGTGTTGAAAAGTTATTGTAAATAGAAGATGAAAAATTATCTCCTAGGAAAAAACTTAAAAAAAGTTAATTGCATATTTGCCCCAGGCCCATATGCCATTAACTTTACCTCCTGAGTTTTCACCTAGGTGATATTTTTAAACTCATCAATAAAATGCCCTTCAAGCCACCAGAAAGCAGTAAGATACTCAAAATAATTTTGATATTACCTTTTCACCTACATTTTGGTGCTATTTTAATTGAAAAGTGCTGGAAAGTTATTTTGAATCGAAGATGAAAAATCATCTCCCAGGTGAAAAAGTGAATTGCATATGGCCCTGTGTTTTCTCCTGTGTTTTCTCCTAGGAGATAATTTTTCATCCTCTATTTAAAATAATTTTTCAGCACTCTGCAATTGAAAAAGTACCAAAAATTAGGTGAAAAAAAAATTCTGACTATTTTCTTGCTTGCTGGTGGTTTAAAGGGCATTTTATTGACAGGGTCGGTTCTAGACTTCTTGCCGCCTGAGGCAAACTTGTGAGGATGCCTTCTCCCCGATAGGTAGTATAATTGCCCCCAGTATAGGTAGCCTGGAGGGGGTAGCAGCCAGGAAGGGGGAGCAGCAGGCACAGCGGTAGGAGGTTCAGACCACCCCTCCCTCCCCTGGGGCTACCCCATCCGCACTCCCCGTCCAGCTATTTGCACAGCATTCAAGTCAGCAGCGAGCAGCGAAGCAATGACTAATCTTCTTCCACCACTCGCGTCACTTCCTGCAATGCCGCCGACATACTGCACCTGGAACGGAAGAAGGTGAGTCATTGCTTCCGTACAACTGAGGAAAGAGGCGCCCTGGGATAATAAAAGCGTTTAAAAACAGCTAAAAACAATGGATATTATGAGGTAGCTTACCTCAATGACGAAATCTCTGTAAATTAATACAAAAGATTTTTTATTAGCACAAGCGGCAACGCGTTTCACGGGTCACAGCCCGCTTCATCAGGCCAATTTCAGTGCCTATAACAGCAATAAGGACTCCTTAATAAAACCATGCATTGGAAATCATATCACAATAATTTCATATTAAATCGGATTGGATTTGAATCTATCACATCCACACGTATATATATATATACACATATATATACACATATGCTGCAACATAATTATCAAAATAATCTTCTATTTCTTTTGTTCATTAATAAATAGTATAAAAATTATTATATATAGAGATTATTATATAAAGAAATGGATACATATATATACAATCAATTAGTGCAATAAGTAATAATACCTCATACATCAATAAAATGTGAGTCCTTTAGACCAGTGCATATATGCATATACATACACACAAGTGCATACTAATGACACACTTAGAACTATCCCTATGCCGGTATAAAAGTCATAAGTATATAATAAAAATCGTAATTGGTAATAGATGATGCATAAAAAACATATATATAAATAATACATGCAAAATAATAATAAGAAGGTCATGAAGACTTGGCCAGCTATTATGTGTGTGTAAATGAAAACATGCACACGTATACATATGACACATAGCAGCTTTCGCTGCTCTTTAAAAATAGACTGGTCACTGATAGGTAAAAAAATATGCAATGCTGCGTGGTGCTAGGTATAATTATACTAAATAGACAGCAGGGGGAGCGTTGGGTGGTCTGTGTGCGTATAAAGGAATGCGATGGACTTACCAAATGAAACAATTCCTTCAGCATAGGGAGCCTCTGTGAGGGGCTCCGTGGAACTGCAATAAATATCCTCTTAGACCTCTCTATTTGCCGCTAATCGGCGCGCTCACCAGAGAGGGGGGAGGCGTTTCCGGATATTGTCAATGACGTCATCACGTCATGACGCGCCCACCGGAAGTGGTGGCAGCGCCATTTTGGATTTGGGCAGTATATGGAAACGTGCTGGAGGATGCCAGCACTATGTGATACAATGGGGGAAATGATACTCTAAGGACCTTATTTGTAGAAAACCACTAGATGGCAGCATAGGACGTACATTAGCACTTTAGAAATAATCAACAATAATAAACAATAAGAGAAGTGTATTTAAATGGAAATACATACTGAGCTAAAGGATGAGTGTATTTACTGGTGTGTCCAAATGGATCTATAGTGCATGATAGCGATTTCCCTCTCAGTGAGATCGCTAGAAGTACTACTAGGGTATTTAATATGTTTTTATTTTTTTTGATTTATGTGAGAGTGAAAATTAGTGTATTTGAATAACTAATAGCTGAAATATTGCTTCCGTACTCACTGCTGACTTAAATACTGTGCAAATAGCTGGACGGGTAGCGCAGACGGGGGCGCCCAAGGAGGGTCTGACAAGCCCTCCCCACTGATGTGGCCGCTGCAACCCCTTCCTGGCTGCTACCCCCTCCAGTTCGATGCCCCCCCAGAAACCTGCCTCACCCCGCCTCGTGGGCGGCCCGGCGCTGTTTATTGACATGTTTAAAATATTATCTAGGAGAAAACTTAGGAGAGAAAGTTAATTGCATATGGACCCTCATTAACAAAATGTATTTTAAGCCACCAGCAAGCAAACAAATACTCAAAATAACTGTGGCAGTACTTATTTAGTGCCAGTGCAGCTGGCCACACAGGGGGACAATTGGGGCTCCAGTCCTGTCTTCAAATGCCAGCACGCCCATTAACCGTTACCGCAAGATTGACAGCAAAGGTATGGGCTGACATGTAATCTCTTGTGCGGTGCTGAACCAGCTAAGGCTACCTCCTGTACTGCCCGCTGCGTCCTGTCTCCTAGGTGACAGGCAGCATGGCTAGGAAGGGGCAGGTCACTTTCTTGATGCGGTATGCTGGGGGGCATGTCACGCATATGACGCAGTGAGCTGGAGGGCGTTCATGCATTCGCAGGCATCTTGTCTCCATGGGGACACCCGTGGCATCGCGAGGCCTTCACATGGCGTCATAGCAGAGGGGCGTGATGCTGTGCAGCAGAGGTTGTCAAGGCAACCAGCCCACGTCATACCCCCAGATCCGCTCAACCCGGAGCACGATCGTTTAGCTTCCTGGTTGCCGGGCAAAAGACAGGAGCGCATTGGAGGCTCTTGATCCCGGTAGGCATTGGAGATGCCTGCAGAGTTTAGTATAGCATATTGAATCTGTGGCATTCCACTTACCCCACTTTCCAGCCGCTGTGTGCCACTAAGAGCTACCTGAAATACAAAAAGAGATTGTGATTGACATGTAAAGCAATAAATGCTAACAATGCAAAATAAAATGCAATACTATGCAAAGAGTACACTGTATATGACAGCCAGCACTTTGTCATGGTCTGATAGTTGGTTGTATGGAACTATCCATCATTGTTTACTGTTATGCTTTTGGTATGATGTCATCAATAAAGTCACTTATGGGGTGGGGATAAGATACTATCACTATGTATATAAACTGCTGCACAGTGTATTTAATGTAAAACACATGCCTTGATAAAGGGGGACCCTGCGAGGCCTCAAAACAATTGTCAGATTTCTGTGGATACTGAAGCACTAATAAAGCGTGCTATTCATTGAAAGCTAGTTTGCTGATACTCTATGGATTTATTTACTCTGTGGCAGTGCCTAAACCACTGCATCAAGCACCCAGACCTGCTAGATCGTGTGCCTGTAAAGTCCTGGGGCTCTGTTTTGCAAGAGATCGCGCACAGGCTGCGCACGCATCTCCTGCTTGGGGAACGGAGCTCTGCCCCGCCTTCAGTATCCGAACGGCTATTTCCACTCGGGAGACTGTTAGACGGCGTGATCGCCGTCTATTTACATGATGCAGCGCTGCGATCAGCACGACACGGCTGTCCCCCTGGGGGACAAGAGAACGATCGGCTCTCATAGGCAGAAGCCTATGACAGCCAATCGCCGTAATTGGCTGGCTGGAGGGAGGGAGGGATGAAATTTTAAGAAACTGTGTTTTTTATTAAAAAAACACTGACAAAAATATTTATAAAAAAAAAATAAACATGGAGGGAGCGATCAGACCCCACCAATAGATAGCTCTGTTGGTGGGGAGAAAAGGGGGGGGAATCACTTCTGTGCTGTGTTGTGCGGCCCTGCAGCTTGGCCTTAAAGCTGCAGTGGCCATTTTAGTAATAGTTAGCCTGGTCACTAGGGGGTTTAGTCCTGCAGTCCTCAAGAGGTTAAGGACAGTATTGAATAGTGGTAATCATTAACAAGCTATTTTCTTACTCTGTTTACAACTCTCTGACAATGCAGCTGTTCCTGGTAGATTTTGGGGATCCATATCAATAGAGTACTTGGGGGGGGGGCTGTAAAACTCGCACTGGGGACCCAAGCTCCTTAGTAATGCCTCCTTGGTAGAGCTCAATGAAACACAATCTAAAAAAAAATCTTTCAAAATGTTTTTTTTTTGTCCATGATTATGTATAGTGGAACATGGAATGCAGCATCCCTTCCGCAATACCAGCAAAACTGCACTTCTATAAGAAATATTAAGAAACAGTTTTACAGTGAAAGCCAGAAATCACTAATGGTGTCGCGGAAGCAATTATGAGAATTAAACCACTTCCCTACTAAGGGTTTTTTCCCCTTCTGGTCCAGAACAATTTGCAACTTTCAGTGCTTCTCTCACTCATTTGCCAATAACTTTATAACTACTTATCACAACAAAAATGATCTACATCTTGTTGTTGTTTGTCGCCACCAATTAGGCTTTCTTTGGGTGGTACATTTTGCAAAGAATTATTTTATTCTAAATGTATTTTAATGGGAATGATAAGAAAAAAAAAATAGAAAAAAAATCATGCCATTCTATTTGCCCATTTGTCCCGGTTATTGCAACGTTTAAAATATTTTCCTAGTACAATGTAATTTATAATATTTTATTTGGAAATAAAGATGTATTTTTTCTGTTTTTCATCCATCAATAATTAAAAGCTCGTAATAGTAAAAATAACAGTAAAATACCCCCATGACAAACACATCAAAAAAGTTAAATCCCTAAGATAACTATTTATATTTTTTTTAATTGTCTTTTTTATATATATCTATACATATGCAATTTTTTATTTGGGCAACTATGGAAAAGTAAGGGGGAGTAAGGGGTTGATTATAACAGAAAATATGTGTCTTATTATTAAAGAAAATATATGTTGGTGTAATTTTACTATTTAGACACAAGATGTCCTCACGCCATTTTTTTCCTGCCGTGTACTAATAGTATGTGAACAGGAGGTAATGAGTGCAAGTGTAACTTAGTTAGTTACACTGACCACAGACATCTCATTGATGCTGGAGATCATTGACACCGGCACTTAGATCAGTGAATGGGATCTGCGATCCCATTCACTGATCTCCGGGCTAACGGGGCGACAGCGAGAACGCACGCAGGAGTGAGCGGCGGCGGCCTGCGGCAATAGACATATTACTATTTACTACGCCCTGTGGTGTAACTGAAGTCCTGCTGGGCGTAGATATACTGCCGCGAAAGACATAAGTGGTTACAAATCTTGTAATGTGGGCATTAATTGGAACTCTAATACGCAAATAAAATGTGATGTTTGTGAAATATATTACATGCTACAAGATTTATGAGCCTCTCCAACCAGTCCTTTGTATAAGATGGCGCTAGATAGCTAATCCAGAACCTCTCCCTCTGGGGTTGATTCACTATAACAAATAGTGGGACTTGAGAGTTAACATGCCTTATCAGAGTGAACATGCATTATCAGAGTTAACTTGCCTTATCAGAGTTAGCATGCCTTATCGGAGTACCATAGCGAGCGCTACAAACTTATGCCTGCTTATTGGCAATGACGAGAGCTCCACTCGTCCTGCCCTGAGCCCCTGCAGGTCCAATCACTTTAAAGGACATTATCCCCACACTTTGACTGGCCCAATAGGCTGCCTGTTAAGTTTCCTTTCAAGTAACAGGCAGCCTATTGGGCCAATCAAAGTGCTGGGATAATGTCCTTAAAGTGGTTGGACCCGCAGGGGCTCAGGGCAGGGCAAGTGGAGCTCTCGTCATTGCCAATTAGCAGGCTGTAAGGATTCTTGGGTCTGCCTGTCATTGCAGCGATAAGCTAGCAATGAATTTCATCCCTTTTGCATATGCATGTGTCAGGGCTCTCTTCAGCTGCAGACATCAGCTGGCAGCAGGGTTGATCCTATTTGCATATGCATGGGAGTGTTCCATCACCTGCAGGGTAACTGCTCAATTAGTGGAAGCATTTAGCATCCTGAGTTCCCAGCAGGCTTTGCTGTTGCATTGTATTGTCTAAGCCTAGCTCAGTGCAGTTAGCCTTCAGCTTTCCCTGATAGCTGATTCAAGTATCTAGTGTCATGTCTTGAGTTCCTGTATCCTTGTTCCTGTTCCGAGTGTTCGGATTCCAAGTCTGTGTTCCTGTTCATGTCCTGAGTACCTGGATTCCTTGCCTGAATGTGTGTTTCTGGTTAACCTGTATACCTGCTCCTGTATTACCTGCATGCTTGTTCCTGATGCAACCTGCATATCTGTTCCTGATGCAACCTGCATAATCTGTTCCTGGACTTGTATCCATTTGCCAGGCTCTGGATAATATTCCTGCATATTGTTCTTGAACTTGTGTTGCAAAACCTGTTTCTGCATTCTGTCCTGGAAACCCTGCTTTGAACATTGCATGTACCTTTCACTGTAAATAAACATCACTTGCATCAATTCCTGGACGTCTGCATATATTTGGGAGTTACCAACTGTACCGAGTATGGCCGAGCGTGACACAGGCATAAGTTCGTAGGGCTCGCTATGCTACTCTGATAAGGCACGTGGACTCTGATAAGGCACATTAACTCTGATAAGGCATGCTAACTCTGATAAGGCATGTTAATGTTAATAAGGCATGCTATTTATTATAGTGAATCAACCCCTCTGTGTTTAGCACATTTGTTAGTTGTAACTGTATTATGAAATATTGTCTTGTCTTCCAGAATGAAGTGATCAATGCAAAGTATTTAAGTGGTAAGTAATGTTCTGTGAACTAGTCTGCTTGACTTTGAAAGTGAATATGATGACCTCAAAATTAGAGAAAACTATACAGCCTGCTGGAATATAAATATGAATGCATGATATTGTTACAGTTAGGGCTCATGCTGACATCAGATGGCTGTCAACCGATCTGACTGTTAATAGACTAATTCCGCACACTGTTTGTACAGCGGTTCTCCATTGCCAGTAGGGTACTGCTGACCCTACTAAAATTAATTAGCATTTTTGATAATGCTTGCAAAGTGGATTTTTTATTTTTTGAAACTACTGGCAAATTAACCTGCCTGGCGTTCTGATTCCCGCGGCAACGTTTTTTGCACATTTTCTTTTTCATGTAGCTAGCCTAGCGCTAGCTACATGATTCCCCCCTCCCTGTGGCATCCCTCCCTGCCCTCCGATCGCTGCTGGCGCAATCATCCGTCCGGAAATCCTGTTCTGAATGGGATTTCCTGAAGGGCTTCCCCCGTCGCCATGGCGACGAACGTTGTGACGTCAGCGACGTCGTGACGTCACAGGGAGACCCAATCCACCCCTCAGCGCTGCCTGGCACTGATTGGCCAGGCAGCGCACGGGGTGTCAGCTGGGGGGGGCCTGTATCGCGGCGGAGCGGCGGCAAATGGCGGTGATCGGGTAAGACACGCAGCAAGCAAAGTGCTTGCTGCGTGTTAAAAAATTTTTAATTCAAATCGGCCCAGCGGGGCCTGAGCGGTGACCTCCGGCGTCTATGGACGAGCCTAGCTCGTCCAGAACGCTAGGGAGGTTAATATTGCAGCCAATACAAATCAGCAATTTGACTGCTAGACAGTAATTTAAAGTGAAAAAAAAAAAATACACAGCAACAGGCACAGTTATAAAAAGGAAGTTTCTTGAACAGAGAAATAGCGTTTACTCAGTGCTCTGTGTTTATTATGCAACCTGCAACCTGCATTGCAAGCACTCCAATCTAATCACAAATGTTTCTGCTGTAATAAATGTTATCGCAGTCAGCCTGGCTCTTTTGGTACATTGCCGTTTAATGGTACGTTTGGTACATTGCTGTTCAATGCTTTTTAACAGAAACAATCAATGTTTTTTATTAAAGCGGACCCAAACCAAACATTATTTTTAATTCAAAATATTGAGTTGACTCTGACTCATACAAAGATAAATAAACACTCCTTCAAGCCTATGAGCATTTCAGCGCATGATTTTCACCCTTCTATTCTCATAACTAGGGTTATACTGGTGGCAGCCATTACTTCTGAGCTTAGTAGGAGGTTTTAGATCATGGGTGTGTTTGTCATCAGCTACCCTCCCTCACAGAGGCGTCGTCTATGTGAAATCTCACACAAGCTGAGATCACCTCCCCTGTGACATCATCAGTAGCAGCCTGTGTTTTTTTGTTTTTTTAATCTCCTCCACCAGTCTGCCGGATTCTGTCCCAGCAATATGAAAGGAAGGGAGGGGTTCCTCCAATAAATGTAAAATATTTTATATTTGTCATCATGCAGCTGAAAAAAGGCTGCTATTTATTATTATAATTTAGAAAATAGATTTTATTTCTGAAATCTTGCTGTGAACTTTTTTTTATAGGTCTTCTACATGTATTACAGTTCCAAAGGTACAGTAATTAACTTTTAAATACTACGCTATTTTTTAAAAATGAAATAAGTGTGGGTCTGTCTGTTTGAGACTACTTACAAAATGTTTTTAAAGGACAACTGAAACTAGAGGGATATGGAAGCTGCCATATCTATTTCCTTTTAAGCAATACCAGTTGCCTAGCTATGCTGCTTATCCTCTAACTCTGATACTTTTAGCATTAGACTCTGAACAAGCATATGATGACATTATTGTGAGATCTGACGTGATTGGTCACATGCTTGTTTCTGGTGTTATTCAGACACCATTCAACACACACAACTGAACTTAATAAATCAACAACAAGATACCCTTTAGAGAATTTACAGTTCTAAAATTTAACTTTTAATCATCAATCTAAAATCACGTATTCGTATATTTCCTCTAAAACCTATGAGGTAGGTGTATATTAGTGATCAACATATGACCTCAAGGTCCATATAACAGTTGGTCCCACCTATTCCTCACTGGAGATTGCTAAAGTGCTATTTACAAAGCCCCCCACCACCAATCCAACATGTTTCAACCCCTTCTAGTGGGGCCGTCGTCAGGGACAAAAAGTGCTAAAGTATAAAGTGCATAAAGACATCACATCGCAATCATTATGTAAAGAAAATAAATAGTGAGAGCTGTGCTCCCACGCTCAGTCAAGCATCAACTGAGATGTGGTCCCTCTCAGCCTTATATACTGGTCAAAGGGGTGGGGCAGTATGCTTTTGTATCCACCCTCTGAAAAACCTGTTTCTATTGGCTGTAGGGGTCATTAGACAGTCATTCTGCCAATCTCATTGGCTATCCTATGCGCCTCAATGATATGAAAAAACGCTATTTCTAAATATATTTATGTCCACAAAATCATACAGCAGGGTGGGGGTAGTAATACCAGCCACATGTCTTACCCTTAGGCGTCCCTTTATAAAACCGGCTAATATCGGCAAACGCCGCTTTTTTGTTCCATAGAGAAGCATTGGACGCCTCTCATTGGCCCAATATCTCCAGGCAACCTCCCACTCTGCGGACGTCATCCAGTTCATGTGGCTTCATGACAGGGTGCTCTCAGACAGCTCCTATTGGAGTATTTCCCCTGTCTCTCCGCCCCTTCACCAATCAGCGCTCACTCCACTCGTAACAGCGCTGTATTTTGTAAACAAACATACGGTCAAACCGTCAAACTTTACAATCAACAAGATCATAAAGATTATTTTCGTTAGACGCATAGTGCTTCATTAATCTGCATCATAAAATGCTTTTTTCATTGGTGCTTTCTTACAGTACATCTGTCATTTATTGTCAAGTACAAGAACAATTGTGGAACTGTGATCTTTAGTCTTTTACATATTTGTAATCTTTTGGAATGAATTCAAAGGAATATAGAATTAGGTAAGTATTTGATCTTAAATTTTTATATAACAGGAATCCCATGATGGCTCTCGGGTATTCGTTTATATTTATATTTCCTCCACCATTCATGAATCATGAAGTACACTGCATTTTTTTTTTTTTTTTTTTTACTCCTGTATATATTTTATTTTAGTCATTATGGGATAAGGTGAGTATCTGTTCTCTAATATATATCGCTACAATACCATATTAGGTTGGCGATTATTCCTTTTATAAATCTCCCATCGCAGAGGTACAACATATACTGTACAAACCACTATATGCAATACGGTGTTGATAAAGTCAGGTAAGTATCAACCCCTGAATTTCCATTAATCATAAGGTTCCTATATTTAATAGTGATCATTCTTTAATTCATCCCCCATCATAAAGAAAGTAATGAGGCATACTGTATATTCTTATTTACCATACCCCATCCATTCATATTCATATGTTATAAAGGGTCAATGGGCTATCTCAAAGGATCATGTTATCAACCATTCTTCATTATAATATAAGACATGACTGCAATTATTTCCTAGATATACCAAACACACCTCGGGAACTTCGAAACCGAGAGAAATGGGCATACAAGCGCAGAAACAGGGAGGAGGAGTGGTGAATGATGAAATGAGAGTGATCAATCTAACAGGATATGTGTTAAGTGATGTGGAAAGATCTGTTTTATCTAAGGGCCTGACATTTGTACCGAGTTCTGACTTTGACCTTTTTGAAACAATAAAGGACATTAACTTGTTTGGTAGGAAGTTGGCTATCTATAAGTATATGAACTCTACTAATATGAAATCAAAAATGGCAGCTGAGAATGAGAGCCGAAATTTGGAAATTTTGAATGAACTGTTGGAAGAAAATAGAACAGGAGAAATAAATCTAGGAATCCCAGAAAGTAATTTAGCAGGAAAAAGCAGATTTTGCCCTTCCATTAGTTCATATCCCCCAATCCAGATCCCATAATGACTAAAATAAAATATATACAGGAGTAAAAAAAAAAAAAAAAAAAATATGCAGTGTACTTCATGATTCATGAATGGTGGAGGAAATATAAATATAAACGAATACCCAAGAGCCATCATGGGATTCCTGCTATATAAAAATTTAAGATCAAATACTTACCTAATTCTATATTCCTTTGAATTCATTCCAAAAGATTACAAATATGTAAAAGACTAAAGATCACAGTTCCACAATTGTTCTTGTACTTGACAATAAATGACAGATGTACTGTAAGAAAGCACCAATGATAAAAGCATTTTATGATGCAGATTAATGAAGCACTATGCGTCTAACGAAAATAATCTTTATGATCTTGTTGATTGTAAAGTTTGACGGTTTGACCGTATGTTTGTTTACAAAATACAGCGCTGTTACGAGTGGAGTGAGCGCTGATTGGTGAAGGGGCGGAGAGACAGGGGAAATACTCCAATAGGAGCTGTCTGAGAGCACCCTGTCGTGAAGCCACATGAACTGGATGACGTCCGCAGAGTGGGAGGTTGCCTGGAGATATTGGGCCAATGAGAGGGGTCCAATGCTTCTCTATGGAACAAAAAAGCGGCGTTTGCCGATATTAGCCGGTTTTATAAAGGGACGTCTAAGGGTAAGACATGTGGCTGGTATTACTACCCCCACCCTGCTGTATGATTTTGTGGACATAAATATATTTAGAAATAGCGTTTTTTCATATCATTGAGGCGCATAGGATAGCCAATGAGATTGGCAGAATGACTGTCTAATGACCCCTACAGCCAATAGAAACAGGTTTTTCAGAGGGTGGATACAAAAGCATACTGCCCCACCCCTTTGACCAGTATATAAGGCTGAGAGGGACCACATCTCAGTTGATGCTTGACTGAGCGTGGGAGCACAGCTTTCACTATTTATTTTCTTTACATAATGATTGCGATGTGATGTCTTTATGCACTTTATACTTTAGCACTTAGCACCTTTTTGTCCCTGACGACGGCCCCACTAGAAGGGGTTGAAAAATGTTGGATTGGTGGTGGGGGGCTTTGTAAATAGCACTTTAGCAATCTCCAGTGAGGAATAGGTGGGACCAACTGTTATATGGACCTTGAGGTCATATGTTGATCACTAATATACACCTACCTCATAGGTTTTAGAGGAAATATACGAATACGTGATTTTAGATTGATGATTAAAAGTTAAATTTTAGAACTGTAAATTCTCTAAAGGGTATCTTGTTGTTGAGTTATTCAGACACTACAGCAGCCAAACAGATCAGCAGGGCTGCCAAGCAACTGGTATTGTTTAAAAGGAAATAAATATGACAGCCTCCATATTCTTCTCACTTCATTTGTCATTTAAAATCTTCTCCAGACCAGTGCTGGGCCGAAATTACGCATTAGCGTAATTACGCATCGTAATTCACTACAAATGCACCGTAAGCGTTACGTGTAAGATTACGGTATTACACGTAATTAATTACGCGTAGACCGCAAGTTACGTTATTACGCGTATCAAATTACGCGTAAGACCGTAAACTCCTATTGAAATTACACAGTCTGCCGTAATCGTGTAATATTACGCTCCCATATAATTTAAAAAAGCCACCGACTTTAAGGGTTAATAGCAAAGCCCCCTTAAATGCTAAGAGCCTCAAATTTGGAGAATATATTAAGGAGATCAGAAGGAATAAGAGGAATTTTTTTTCAAAAAGACCTTATAGTTTTCCAGAAAATCGATTTTTAAAGTTTCAAAGGAAAAATGTATACATTTAAAAACCCGCTGACTTTAACGGTTAATAGCAAAGCCTGCTTAAAATTTAGGAACACCAAATTCCCAGGGTATATTAAGGGGATCAGTGGGAATAAGAGGAAAACATTTTTTTCAAAAAGACCTTATAGTTTTTGAGAAAATCGATTTTTAAGTTTCAAGGGCAAAAATGTCTTTTAAATGCGGAAAATGTCAGTTTTTTTTTTTGCATAGGTAACAATAGTGTATTATTTTCATAGATTCCCCCAAGTGGGAAGAGTTTTACTTACTTCGTTCTGAGTGTGGGAAATATAAAAAAAACGACGTGGGGTCCCCCCTCCCAGACCTCTTTAACCCCTTGTCCCCCATGCAGGCTGGGATAGCCAGAATGCGGAGCACCGGCCGCGTGGGGCTCCGCACCCTGACTATACCAGCCCGCATGGTCCATGGATTGGGGGGTCTCGGAAGGGGAGGGGCAGCCAAGCTTTCCCCTCCCCCTCCGAGCCCTTGTCCAATCCAAGGACAAGGGGCTCTTCTCCACCTCCGATGGGCGGTGGAGGTGGAGGCCGCGATTTCCTGGGGGGGGGTTCATGGTGGCATCTGGGAGTCCCCTTTAAAAAGGGGTCCCCCAGATGCCCGCCCCCCCTCCCAGGAGAAATGAGTATAGGGGTACTTGTACCCCTTACCCATTTCCTTTAAGAGTTAAAAGTAAATAAACACACAAACACTTAGAAAAAGTATTTTAATTGAACAAAAAACATAACCACGAAAAAAGTGCTTTAATATTCTTCATTAACCATTAATACTTACCTGTCCCTTTAAATAAATGATCCCTCACAATAGCCTCGGAAATGTTCTATCAGTTACAATGTAACAAAGTTATTACAATGTAACAACTTTGTTACATTGTAACTACGCCGCACCCGACATTACTGGCCGCTCAGCCGCCGCATACACTTACGCGTCCTTGCAGGGCGCTAAGTCCCCTCCGGCTCCCGCTGTCCACCCCGCCCACATCTGTCACCCACATGTCACTCACATGTGGGAGAGGCGGGGAGGGCAGCGGGAGCCGGCGGGACTTAGCGTCCTGCACGGACCCGACAGAGCTCTCTGAGCTACATAGCTCAGAACTCTCTAAGCATCTTTGAATTTGGGCTCCAAGGAGCCCCATTGGTCCTTAGCAGACCAATGGGGTTCCTTCAAATCAGAAGGAACCCCATTGGTCTGCTAAGAACCAATGGGGCTCCTTGGAGCCTAAATTCAAAGATGCTTAGAGAGTTCTGAGCTATGTAGCTCAGAGCTCTGACGGGTCCGTGCAGGACGCTAAGTCCCACCGGCTCCCGCTGCCCTCCCCGCCTCTCCCACATGTCACCCACATGTGGGTGACATGTGGGTGACAGATGCGGGCGGGGTGGACAGCGTGAGCCATCGGGGACTTAGCGTCCTGCAAGGACGCGTAAGTGTATGCGGGCTGCGGCGGCTGAGCGGCAAGTGACGTCGGGTGCGGCGTAGTTACAATGTAACAAAGTTGTTACATTGTAATAACTTTGTTACATTGTAACTGATAGAACATTTCCGAGGCTATTGCGAGGGATCATTTATTTAAAGGGACAGGTAAGTATTAATGGTTAATTAAGAATATTAAAGGACTTTTTTCGTGGTTATGTTGTTTGTTCAGTTAAAATACTTTTTCTAAGTGTTTGTGTGTTTATTTACTTTTAAAGAGACTCTGTAACATTAAAAAGATCCCCTGGGGGGTACTCACCTCGGGTGGGGGAAGCCTCCAGATCCTAATGAGGCTTCCCACGCCGTCCTCTGTCCCACGGGGGTCTCGCCGCAGCCCTCTGAACAGCCGGCGACTGTGCCGACTGTCAGTTCAATATTTACCTTTGCTGGCTCCAGCGGGGGTGCTGTGGCGACTTTCTGCACGGAAATAGACGGAAATACCCGATCTCCGTCGGGTCCAGCTCTACTGCGCAGGCGCCGGAAACTTGCGCCTGCGCAGTAGAGCAGACCCGACGGTGATCGGGTATTTCCGCCTACTTCGGCGCCGAGAGGCATCAGAGCGCCTGCGCAGGAGCCAGGAAGGTAAATATTGTGTCACGGCTGTACGGAGGGCTACAGCGAGACCCCCGAGGGACGCAGGACGGCGTGGGAAGCCTCATTAGGATCCTGAGGCTTCCCCCACCCGAGGTGAGTACCCCCCAGGGGCCGTTTTGTCGTTACAGTTCCTCTTTAACTCTGTAAGGCTTGGTGGTGTATTCTCCACAGTCAGCATGCAACGCATGAGCTGACGTGGAGGAGGTACACACACTAGCACAAGGAAACAGGCTATCCCTAGTATAGTGGAGGGGAGGACTGACTCCAATAGGAGATTGTGGCGCACAGAGCCGGTGCAGATCTGACAGCCACAAACAATGCTTTCGTTATAACGTCTCAGCGCAAAGTAGCGCTGAGCGCATAAACCAGAACTGAGGAGATCAGGACAGGTAAACAGAATGAACGCTTGCTTAACTAGCCACTACTTAGTGACAGCAAGCGTCCACAATAACACAGACTGGAATGAGGCAGCCAATGAGGCAGCCAATGCGTTGCGGCGATGGCGTGCCTCACAAAGACAGGACAGGATAGTCAGGAAATAGCAGGATCAAGATAGATGAACGTAACACAGACAAATATACAATAAGTATGTATTCCTAGCGTATTACAATTACAGCTATCAATGAAACTATTTGTAACGTCTGACTAACATATGTATATATCGGCAATGAACCAATATATGACATAAGCAGGAACGCTGACTAGGACTGAAGTAATACAGGGAACAGGACTCAGAAGGATTCGCTATCTCTTCGCAGAGATGAACGCAATCCACAAACGGTAACAGAACAGGATTCAGAAGGATTCGTTATCTCTTCGCAGAGATGAACGCAATCCACAAACAGTAACAGAACAGGATTCAGAAGGATTCGTTATCTCTTCGCAGAGATGAACGCAATCCACAAACGGTAACAGGACAGGATTCAGAAGGATTCGTTATCTCCTCGCAGAGATGAACGCAATCCACGAACAGGACCAGGAGCAGGAAACTAGCTCAGCACGGGTGCTCACGATACGCGCAAACTACCAAAACGTGCTGGAAAGCTGACTAACTGCACACAGGATATAAACAGTTCGTGTACGTATACATCAGCGACACTGATGTATCAACGTAACACGAATACAAGGAAAATAATAAACGTGCTGGTATGCATATATATGGGCAATGAACCAATATATGATGCAAAACCAGCAAAGTATCTTTTAGAACAAGAAACACGATCAGGGGCTGAAGCGACAGCAAGACAGGCTTAAACTGAAGCTATGAAAACCCAAGGAAACCCTGCAGGAAGCAGATCTTTATACTGAGGTCATCCAATGGGAGCAGACATGCAGATTCCCACACAGGTGAATGATAATCAGTCACAAGCTGACAGCAGGGAAAGGCCGACAAAGCTATGCAGCTTGCATGAAAAGAGATCAGAACTACCTGAGCTGCAGCACTACTACTTCCAGCAATGCCTGCTGCAGCAGCGATCATTACAAACTCTTAAAGGAAATGGGTAAGGGGTACAAGTACCCCTATACTCATTTCTCCTGGGAGGGGGGGTGGGCATCTGGGGGACCCCTTTTTAAAGGGGACTCCCAGATGCCACCATGAACCCCCCCCCCCCCAGGAAATCGCGGCCTCCACCTCCACCGCCCATCGGAGGTGGAGAAGAGCCCCTTGTCCTTGGATTGGACAAGGGCTCGGAGGGGGAGGGGAAAGCTTGGCTGCCCCTCCCCTTCCGAGACCCCCCAATCCATGGACCATGCGGGCTGGTATAGTCAGGGTGCGGAGCCCCACGCGTCCGGTGCTCCGCATTCTGGCTATCCCAGCCTGCATGGGGGACAAGGGGTTAAAGAGGTCTGGGAGGGGGGACCAAACGTCGTTTTTTTTTTTTATATTTCCCACACTCAGAACAAAGTAAGCAAAACTCTTCCCACTTGGGGGAATCTATGAAAATAATACACTATTGTTACCTGTGCAAAAAAAACTGACATTTTCCGCATTTAAAAGACATTTTTGCCCTTGAAACTTAAAAATCGATTTTCTCAAAAACTATAAGGTCTTTTTGAAAAAAAAAATTTTCCTCTTATTCCCACTGATCCCCTAATATACCCTGGGAATTTGGTGTTCCTAAATTTTTTTAGCAGGCTTTGCTATTAACCGTTAAATTCGGCGGGTTTTTAAATGTATACATTTTTCCTTTGAAACTTTAAATTCGATTTTCTGAAAAACTATAAGGTCTTTTTGAAAAAAAAAATTTCCTCTTATTCCTTCTGATCTTCTTAATATATTCTCCAAATTTGAAGCTCTTAGCATTTAAGGGGGCTTTGCTATTAACCCTTAAAGTCGGCGGCTACCTAACATTGATCCATGCGTCAACTTTTCCGCTTGGGAGCATGGCCTTACGCATTAATTGCTAGTAGGAATATTACGCGTAAGTCTGTACCGTAACAACCTGCATTACGGTATTCTTACGCGTAATTGCGTAAGGACAATGCGTAATTACAGACATGAACCGTAGATAAATGTCTACGCCGTAACCATAATTCCGCATTGTGTAATAGCGTAAAATTACGCGTAATGATCCGTAAGCGTAGTTTTTTCCATTACGCCCAGCACTACTCCAGACATATTTTTTATATTTTAGTTCGGAAGTTAAAACCTAATTTTTGTTGCTGTCTTTAGGTTTGAGTCACAAAGCTTTTTTTTTTTTTTTTTTTTTTTTTTATTAACTGTAAGTAGAGCTAATGCATGAGATAAACAAATAAGGAGAGATAATTCTTGAGATAAACAGATAAGGAGAGATACATCAAGAGTTATTTCAGAAGAGATAGATCATGAGTTAAGTTAGATAAGAAGAGATAAATCATGAGTTAAGGCATGATTTAGGAGAGATAAATTGTGAGTTAATAAGTAAGATCATTAAACAGAAAAGCTTTGTGAATCAGCCCGTGTCACAGTTGTATCTGTCCTGATATGAAATGATTAAGTGGTAAATCTCAGCAACCAGAACTGAGACATCAGTAAAAATAAATTCAAGTGTATTTTTTTTGTAGAATGCTGCGTAGGCAGGAAAGCAATGACTGGTGAAATAATGGTGGTAAAGTGGAAAATAATTAGCTGGTATAACATAATAATAACACATTAGAAACACAGACATGTTTTTCTGGCCCGCTCCTCTAAAAATGCACATTTGTAACGATGGCACAGAGACAAAAAATGACTTATCAACTGCATGAATAATTAAATATATCAGCAAACCCTGAGAATGGTGGACGCACTAAACCTCTTAAACAGACATAAACTTGCATAAGCATACAAAAATATCATAATTCCCTGCCCCTTCACCCCCCTCCCCCCAAAATATATAATATATAAAATTGTGGAGGGCTGGAGACTTCTAATCAAGAGATATTGCAATCACATTGGTGAACATACTGGAAAAAAATGTCAATATTCATAGGTCGGTAAACATGGGCTCATCCTGACAAACTTGCATCAATGCAGTAAATCACATAGAGTGGGTGTTCTGACACATTTCATGGGCTTGGACCAACTTCCTTACTGCGCATAGACCAAGAGGGTCATTCACTAAGTAACTGTGAAGGTAAAAAAGTGTTGATTGCAAATTTACTAAAAAAAAAAAGCCTGCATGTGGTAAGCCCATGACAACGGTACCGGTATTCACCAAGAAATTTCAGGCTATTATTAATGATGGCAGTTATTGCTAAATAGCAGGTAAGGCTGCTGTGTGAGTGCATGAACTGTATATAAGGGTCAGAAAGTAGGGATAATAAAAATTGCACCTTGCAGAAAGAAAACACAGAGACAACAGGAGCCCAAATGGTGCAGTATGTCACAGTACCAGAAGCATGTAAAATATTGATTATACTCACAAAGGTGGGTTGCAGAAGGGCAACCGACCACTAGAAGCAGGTGGAGATGTATAACCCCGACTCCACTCGGGTGATCAGACAAAGCTGGTGATGGTTGTACTCTTGATAAAAAGCAAACCTCAAATGACCTAAATTGGTCAAAGAGGGTGGATCCTCCTCCAAAAGGAGGGTGAAGGCACAGGATAAAGGGGAAAGAGGCACCCAAAGAAGATAAAATACTTTAAAAACAAATAAAATGAAAAAAGTTAGGTGGCTTACCTCAATGAAGACAAATTCACATATTAATAGAATTTTATTGCACCAGCAACGCGTTTCGTGGTTGCATACCCACTTCCTCAGGCCAAATAGCAATGCCTAATAGTGCTTGTAGCCACAAATAAGGCGCCTCACTTTTTTTCATTTTATTTGTTTTTAACGTATTTTATCTTCTCTGGGTGCCTCTTTCCCCTTTATTCTGTACACAAGGGTGTTTCCTGAATATTTTCCCTGACATGTAATATTGCCTCAGTGTGCTAAGGGTTGCCCCACCCCCAAATAGGACATAAATCTATGTCCAAAGTGTTGACTATAAAGAATATAGTTTAGTGTGACTTTAGTTTAGTCTTTAGTGTGGATTACCAGGAAATCTGTCAAGTTCAAACAGTGGCAATCAAGTCTGGTTGGACTTGAGTGGCAAAGCCCCCGATTTTTTTTGAGCACCCTTGTCTAATATTAAGGCTTCCTGGGAGGAGGTGAGAGTCATATTATGTTTGCAACATATGGTTTAATTAGTAGTTTAGATGTGGTAAGGCTTTTTTTACTGTCACAAATGATGGCAGGTGAACATTACACTTATGAAACAGCTTTATGCAGCCAGTTGTAAATACATGTAGCTAATCTAAGAATAGAATTTTAAACTCCCTTGTTTCCATGCAGGCTGGTATCGCCAGAACATCTGGGCCAACTTGAATATGCATATCTGTGCTTGAGAGTCAAAATAACAGTTCAAAGCTGCCAGAGCATAGTCTTCAGAGGAGGTTTTTCAACTTAATCTTCCATAAAACCTCAGTGCTAATCATACACACTAATGTTCCGACACCAACGCCCATCACAGTGCAGGCTTACCAAATCACAGGAAGACCCAGATTATAAAGTCTACGCTTGTCTATAGTTTCCACAACATATGCAATACAGTCTTACTCCTACATCACTCCCTCCAGTAGTATATCCACTCAGGCTCCTGGGGTTACACTAAGTGTTTTATTTGGCCCTTAAGGGCATCAATCAATATGGTACAGCAATTAAAAAAATGTAAAAGTAGTCACTCACTCATGGGGCCCTTATTACAGGGAGTCATACAATAAAGATCACAGTTCAATCAAAGCAGGCAAGCATTGTCTCCATGTCTTCTATCCATTACACCCGACCAGTTTCACAAATGCATCATCGGGGGCTTTCCTTGTGTGGAACTCTGCTGTGAGCACAATGCCAGCCCACATGTTCCATGACATGGGGAGAGGAGGGGGATCTGCTTGTGGGGTGGGATGGAAATCTTCCCCTCCCCCTTTTTTCTAAGCCCCCTTGCCCGTGTTAAGGACAAAGAGCTCCTCCCCACCCCGAGCGCATGGAGGTAGGTCTTGTGCGAACTTACAGTGGAATTTTCGTGATTCCTTTACTAATATGGGACCTCCAGATGACTGATCCCTTCAAAGTTGATAGATGGAAAAAGTAATGTTTTGACCATTTACCTATTTATAACAAAGGGTTGGAAAAAAAAAAGTTTATTTGAAATTAAAGTAAGCAATAGATATTAAAATTAAAAACAGGAAAACTTCTATCTGAAATCTTTTTATTTGTATAATTATGTCTTCTCTTCTGTATTCTTCTTTCTTTGTAATACTTGTATCCTGTGACATCATCTTCATCCATATACATCTTTCTTCACCTTTAAACATTTTGCTATTGCCACAATACTTAACCACTTAACGACCAGCTAACGTCGATAGGCGGCGGCTGGTCGTTTGTGGTTTTACATGGAAACGTTCCATGTCAGTTCACGGAGGGTGTCTCCATGAATAGCCGGCGAGCCTCCGATCGCGGCTCGCAGGCTAATTGTAAACACGCGGGGAAGAAATCCCCGCTGTTTACATCAATACGGCGCTGCTGCGCAGCAACGCCGTAAAGGAGATTGGCGATCCACGGCCTATGATTGGCGTTGGATCGCCGCCGTCTGATAGGCTAATGCCTATCGGAGGTGGTACAGGACGGATCGCCGTCCTGTGCTGCCCGGATCCGGAGGGAGAGGGAGGTAAGGGGAGGGAGTGCGCAATATCGCTGCAGAGGGGGGCTTTGAGGAGCCCCCCCCCCCCCCCCCCGCTCGGCGCGGATCAGACCCCCACAGCAGGTCATCCCCCCAGTGAGGAAAAAAGGAGGGAAGTCTGATCGCCCTGCCTAAACCACGATCTGTGCTGCAGGCTGGAGAGCCCACGCAGCACAGATCAACCAAACACAGCCAGTAGTTTAGAAAAAAGCATCTTTACATTTTCTGCCAAGATTTGCGCTGCTCGGTATGATTCCTTAGTACTAAAATATTGCCACACATTCTATCTCATCTCATGTAAAGATCTATGCTGAAGTTTGCATTTATTCATCTGAAATGAAGCAATATATTGATACTGAGGGATCAAATCTGGAGAACATATATCAAATGTGACATATTTATATTCAAATTATGAAACATTAAAATAAAAAAGAGGACTCAGGCCTAGTGCACACCAGAGCGGTTCTGCTGCGGTTTGCGATCCGCTTTCGGGTGCGGATCCGCCAGGGTAATGTATTTCAATGGGCTGGTGCACACCAGAGCGGGAGGCATTTTGCTGCCTCAGTGTTAAGTATAGGAAAACCGCAAACCGCTCTGAAAAACGGCACTTCAGAGCGGTTTGCCAGGCGTTTTTGTTACAGTAGCTGTTCAGTAACAGCTTTACTGTAACAATACATGAAATCTACTATACCAAAACCGCTACACAAAACCGCAAAACGCTAGCTGAAACGCTGCAGAAAAAGAAGAAAAAGCGTTTCAAAATCTGCTAGCATTTTGCGGATCTGCTAGCGGTTTTTGGTGTGCACTGGGCCTAAGAGTGTAAAATATAAATTCCTGAAATTGTACTTGATTGAATGTCATAGGAAATGTAATAATGACATTAAATCGTTAACAGAAGAAAGTGAATCATAAACTCTAATTATGTAAACCATGACTTTAATGACATCATGATGACAGCAATGTCATCAACAGCATGTGACACAGCACTGCCCGCTATGTTGTGGTGCAGATGTAAAGTGAGTCAATGAGTTTCATGATAGCTTTCAGACAGTCAGTGAGTACATGCTAAAAAAATGTAATTTAAAATACAGAAAGTTCACATTAGATTTCTTTTTGCAGCACCAATACATGGACATCAGACCTGAAAGACAAAGTAAAGGTTTACCTGTATCTACAAGATTTACATAACATCGGGGACCTCCAGGTAATATTAGGGCAAAATCCACACACAGGCTTTATTTTGAAGACTTACACCAGAGGTGCCCACACTTTTTTAGCTTGCGCGCTACCCAGAAGCCTCCCAAGGGGTTTGGCCTCATGAGATGGTCCAGTATGACGTATTTTGCATGCAAAACTATCTGGGAAACTAACATCCTCTAATAATGGTAATTTGGTGCGTCTGGTTTGAATGCAAGATGTGCATGTGGTCTATAAGTAGGTTTTACACACCTATGCAACTAGTCATTCGGATGTAGTTTGTTCTAAGAAGCGCTGCCTTTTTCTGCTGTAGCCATAATGCATCACTTGAGGATAGTTTTGTGGAATAAACAAACTATTCCTCAGTGCTCTTGAAAGCCAGGCACCCATCCAAAACCACTGGTTTATTGCACAGGTTACAGGTATAGCTTATTAATTACACATTGCCATATAATCCAATTTACAGACAGGTGTTTTGGCCTTTGCAAGACATGGGCTGGATATGTGTGATTGTTATATTTAAACCGTTACCTGGAACTAGTACATTTTGGATGTTACTTTTCAGTCATGTAGAGCTGACAAATGCAGATAGTTCTGTTTCAAGAAGACAAAATTGTATACTGCAATCCTTTTTCAATAGGGTGCTTTTGAGTTTGTTAAGCCCCACTACAAAAATTCCTGGTGGCTCAGCCTCTCCATAATTTCACTGAAAACTAGAGATGGCCCGGCATGTAGTTCACGCGAATATCAGCTATCCGCGCCCGCGGCGGATAGCGGACACGTTCGATCCGCCTCCTATACCTCGTCATTGGGCTAAATTTTGACCCTCTCTACATCACAGTCAGCAGACACATGGCAGCCAATCAGGCTGCACTTACCCACAGACCCCCGTCCCTCCAATAAAAATGAAGCAGCGTCAGCCATGTTCTCAGTCTGCTGATCTTGTTTTAGTGAGAGGAAGGGGGAGACATTTGGAGATAGGCAAAGCGTTAGTTAGGCTGTTGTTAGCTTGCTCCTCGCTCAATGTTGTTGCTGAAAGCACCCCACCAAAGCTCTTTTGACAGCTAATATTCTTCTGATCTGTTTTTTTTTGTGTGTGTGACCACAAACAGGCAATAGATACAGCCATGTCACAGCTGGGCCCGGCCTAGTTGCTATACTGTGCCAGGCCCACACTCTGTATTACAATTGCATATCTTTTCACTGCATTTGTGATTTAACTTACTAAAGCATAACTGTCTTTGTGGGTGAAACTGCATAGATAGAACTATTGCTTCATTGTGGACAGACCAAATTCCATCAGCTGGACAGTCACTGTTGTTCCGTCATTGAGCTACCTCAGCCCGACCATATGGGCTGGAAAACCGCCATCGCCTGCACTCTTGCACCAGCACGGCCATCACAACACAAACAGCTGTTTGCGGTGCGTTACACAGAGAGTTTGGGTTGTCAGTGTGAAACGATACACTTACACTACCTGATCCATGTATACACACGCAAGATGTTTTCAATCACTTTATGCCTCCAATTTAGGAATGCAATGTGATTTCTGCCCTTTAGGGATTATAACCCTGCTCTGCGTCCAATCCATAATTTTCCCAGGGACTTTTGGCATTTATCCCACTCCGCTATGCCCCCCTCCAGGTGTTGGACCCCTTGAAACATCTTTTCCATTACTTTTGTGGCCAGAAACAGTGTTTGTAGTTTTTAAAGTTTGCCTGCCCATTGAAGCCTATGATGGTTCGCCGGTTCGTGGACTTTGCGAAAATTCATGTCTGCACTGCAGTCCGCGAACCCAAAATCTGAGGTTCGAGCCATCTCTACTGAGAACCCTATAACATTCTGAAAATTGATTCTTCTATGACCGCTATTCAATTATCTTTTCTCACATGTTTTCATGCTGTATCAATAAAACATTCTCTAAAGAGGAACTGTAGTGAAAAAAAAAGCATAATGAATAAAATTGCTTTTTTATTTATTTATTCATTTTTTACAAAATTGATTTATAGATTATTTAGTCATTGTAAAATATTTACATTTTGACATTTTTTCACTAGTAGTGACAGCTTTAGTTCTGCCAGGGATTCCATACGGAATGTTTGTTACTGAGAGTTCTATGCACAGAGGGAGATGCTGCTTGCTTGGCAGTTAGAAATTGCCATTATTTCCCACAATGCCGCTAGGTTCACAGATAGAAAATGTCAGGACCTTGATCATGACATCACACTCTGGGAGGGGTTTCACTACAATATCAGCCATACAGAATATGATAGGATGTATGGGGGCTTGGCTATTAACCACTAAATTTGGCACAGAATTATGGGAAAATTATTTGAAAAACAAAATCAGTTGAATGTTCAGATCGTAATTTGCCATAATTGTAATTGCGAAAATTAGCAGATTACAATCAGCAGTAATTATAATACTGATTTTCAGAATATTACTATAACATCACGGTGAGGTGAGTTCTCTTAACTGCTCCCACTGCACCTTCTGCAGGTGCACCCCCCTCCCCCTGCTGCTGCACCCAGGACGATGTTCCACTCCTCCTGCCCCTACAAATGGGCATGTCAATCATAGTTCACCATGAACAAACCATACAACTATTGTTTGCCTAAAAAAAAAGTGTTTATTGTATTTATTGTTACAGGATTCTGTGCAGAAATATATTACACAAATCACTGATGACTCAGAGTATCTGCTGTCGGAACTACACCAGCTCGATCAACAATTATTTCTGGTTGCTATGAGATACCTGTTCTATGGGAAGAAAGAGGATTTGGCTGAGGTATGCTGAAACACAATTCTGACTACTTATTGAATATGAACAAATTATAGCAGTTAAATTGCATTTCTAAAGGTGGTCACTAATGGTCCAATTTTTAGCGAAAAATCGGTTGAGCGATCAGAAATTCTGATCGAATTGGTTGTAAATAATCTCAGTTGATGGGCACAATCAATTATAAAATCAGTCATCCAACTGGACTTTCATCGAACTAAAATTTGGATTTTCTTGTTGGTTGTGATAGATAGGAAGCAAATATTGGTTAGTTGATGGTGTAGTGAACAATTTCACTTCCGATCAGAATTTCTGATCGCTCTAACGATTTTTCACCAGAAATTGGATCGTTAGTGGCCAGTGGCCACCTTAAGACTTATTTACTCGGGCAATTATGAGGGTATTAATCAAGAGTGTTTTACTGCACTCACAAACAGCTGTGTTATCCTATGGGCCTGTCCACAGGGGCGTAACAATAGACCCTGCAAGGGATGCCTCCGCAGGGAGGCCCAGACGCCACAGGGGGCCCGTGGGGGGAAAAGTTTGAGAGATTGACAGCTAAGGGCATGGAGAAAGAAAAACGTATTCTGCTCTCACACCATTGTTATATTGACTGCATGTGTCCACCTCACTGATAAGGACTCACACACACTTTGGAATTTGTACACTGTCCCTGCTCCCTGGGGTTCGTAAAAAACATCTGTCTCTCACTGCAGCAAAGTTCTAAAGACTTGACAAAGACTTTACAACTTTTTTTTCAAAATGTGACTCCTGTGTTTGTAGTCTTTCCCTTTTCAGCAAAGCTTGGTCCTAGATTCTTATCACACACAGGCTAATGACTTTATGGCCTCTGAATACTTTTACAATGCAATGGAGTGGAGATTGATGTCTGACTGTCACTGCCTGGCTGAGAGCTTGTTGTCTCATAAGATCCCGTAATAACAGTATCAATCAGTGACATTCCGAATGTTTTGCCAAAGTTACATTGATACTATATCTTATGTTCAGCATGTCATTGTTGTTCCTCCATATAGCATGTGCTCTCATGTAGTAAAATAATACGGCTGTGTGTGTATGTATGTACTGCGAACAGGGAGGGACTTGTCGGCTGCAAGGGGCTGGAGGAAGCCCTGGGTAAGTGGATCTAGGGGTAGCATAGATTGCCTGACGTTTCCTTTAAAGGGGAACTGAAGAGAGAGGTATATGGAGACTGCCATGTTTATTTCCTTTTAATCAATACCAGTTGCCTGTCAGCCCTGCTGGTCTATTTCTCTGCAGCAGTATCTGAATAACACCAGAAACAAGCATGCAGCTAGTCTTGTCAGATCTGACTTTGAAGTCTGAAACACCTGATCTGCAGCATGCTTGTTCAGGGGCTATGGCTAATAGTATTACAGGCAGAGGATCAGCAGGGCTGCCAGGCAACTGGTATTGCTTAAAATAAACATGGCAGCCTCCATATACCTCTCTCTTCAGTTCCCCTTTAAGTCTAAGTGTTTTTATGGGGAAAACACATTGGTCCTCAGTTTTCCTGTGCAGAAAGTGAGGGGGGTGGGGTGGGGGGCCCATCCAAATTTTCACGGGGGGGGGGGGACATCCAAAGTTTTGCAGGGGGGCCCAGTGATGTCTAGTTATGCCCCTGCCTGTCCACATAGAGACCGTTATGAGATGTTACAGTGAGGATGCTGAATGCAACCTCCATGTAGAGACAACAACTTTCAGTCGCATATATGTGAGCAGACCATAGAGTTTCTCTGCATTTCCCCATAAGCACTATGGGGATCACTTCAGTGGTGTGGTTACAGAGTAGCTAAACGCCCACGTTAGCTGCCTCATGACCACTGACAGCCAGCTTACAAACACATGTGCTGTTTTCCATAAGGGGCATACCTTAATAACCCCGGGAACCTCATTGTGTTGGTATACGCCAGTCCTGTATGGCAATCCCACCAAAGGCTATCTAAAAAAACACTAAAGTTGGTTATACACAGTTTGATTTTCATGTCACATCGATCATTTCCAGCAATTTACTAATGAAATTCCACAAAAATCAATTCTTGCACTAAGTGTCTGATCAATCAATCTATTTTGGCCAAAAAATGTAAACCTACTAGATCAGCAAATGTCTACAGATTGTACAGGAATCAAAAGCATTCTGTAGAATTTTAATTAATAATGGGTCTATTACATGCTTTGGAGCATGTTCACTGCATGCTTAGATTGACCATGGTCAATGTGATCTTTCAGATGTCGATTCCCATGTATTTGATTGATTACAGTCCAGTCAACCTTACCATTTAAAAAAAATAGGGGTTGAAGGGTGCTGCTAAAAAATAATAGTAATCGCCTATGTATTACTGGAGTATTCTTTCGTCCTGCTGCTGTTATTTCAGTAGTTGGGGTTCCTCTTTTCCCCACATCAAGCAAACCATAAATTATTAGAACAAAAGAAAGTAGTACTGCATTTATTTCTTTAAAAATATAAAAACAACTCTTTATTATTCAAAAAGGCAATAATTTGCAGTAAAAAAGGGTCCATGAGTCAGTAATGTGCTATACCAATTGTGCTTGTATCACCATATCGATTGCTATTCTAGATCTAAAGATCACATGTATGTTGCGATGGTTACTCTCATACACTCTTCATGCATCACATTTGAAACCACCTGATTCCCCATCAGTGGTTGTGGGTTAAAAAGATCTTATAAAACGTTATATATAGATGACTAAAAATATGGACATAAACATGCAAAAGAACACTTTGAAATGTGCCAAAGGGACCTACACAGTGTTCCTAAAGCAGGGGTCCCCAAACTTTTTCGGTCAAGGGCCGGGTCAACATACTTCAGACTGCTGGGGGGACGGAGTATACATAAAATGTAGAATACATTACATTAGGAAGTGTAAACTATTACCTGTTAACATGTGCAGCCCTTATGTCTCCCATTTAACCAAATCTGATGTATGCCCCCAACACAGCATGTGCAGATAGTATGTCCTGCAACACAGAGGAGAATTCCTCCGGAGGAGAAGCAGCTATTCATTTCATGTGGCGTCCGAAGAACATCTTTGCTATAAACAGTGAAGCATACCCAGGTGACAACCTGCAATCCAATTGGACCCATGTGGATGGGTGGTGCCAGCATTGCTATTCTAAATGTGGGTCACCTATATTTAAAGATGCAGGGGGCCGCATTTATAAGTAATAGATTTTGAGAGTGGGGGGCCGGTGAAAAAGCCTCAGGAGGGTGCATTCGGCCCGCGGGCCTTCGATTGGGAACCACTGCCCTAAGGTCTTTATCTTCTGCCCTATTGTGCAGTATTCTGACACTAGTAGCAGTGTGTCCAATGTAAGCCAAGTGCAGATGACATGTTCCCTAAGTTTTTGAACAATTGGTAGGATCGAATGGGACTTTTTAGGGGCAAGAGTCATCTTTTATAAATAAGGGGGGCCAATCAGGCATGCAAAAGACAGGTCGTCTAATGATTCAAATCGATTATTTCATTAATCAGGGCCGGTTCAAGTAACAATTGGGCCCTAGGGCAAAATTAGCCTAGGGGGGCCCCCAACAGACACCTCCAAACAAAAAGCGTCATTAGAGGCCCTTTGTTGCAGCCAAATTTCCCTCCTGGGCCCATGAGCTGGCTGCTGACCCTCCCCCAATAGCCTCCCAACTTAACAGACTCTGCAGAGTCCCTGGGGAACAACAGTTAAGAGGGGGGAGGGACACCTTGGGGGCTCCTGCAGGCTCTGGGGCCCTGGGAAAATTGCCCATTTTTCCTATGGTAGCTCCGGCCCTGTCATCAATATATATTATTTCATTAATATATATACCAACACATATTACATCGACACTTAAAAAAATCAGTATATTATATACTGGACGAGAGGAAGCACATGATACTGTATATGAGTTTGGACAATCATCAAACTTTTATAAACTGTCTCAGTCACAATTATAGAGCGCTTTGAGTCCTATGGGACAAAACGCTATAGAAATGTTATTGTTATTGTTGTTAGAGTGAGAGATGATACAGGATGAGTCTCCCTGCTTATAGGGGGAAAAGGTTCTCCACACTCAGAGTCCCCCAAGGAGACAAATTGCCTGTATCTTTGTATTTAAATGATTTCTTATTAAATAGATTTTTTTTGAGCCAAGACAATTGTATTTCTCAACTCGTTTCATAAAACATCTTATCAATAGCATTCACTTCTTCAGGAGAGATTCCTGGCGTCATACGAATAAAGCAGATTATAGATTGATCTGAAATTGATTATACATTGATCTGAAATTAATCCAGCGCTACTCTCTTTTGTTCTAATAAAACCGTAGCATTTTGATCGAAAAGAGAAATCAAATTCTTTCTCAATCGGTTACAAATCGATTTGTATAGGGCGTGTTTAAGTCTAACTATTTTAATGGGAAGGTTTTTTGTACTCGCAGATCCTTCTACCTCATCTGCATTGTCAATTTTCCATACAGATATGCCCTGATTCTCATGAAAATCAATTACTAACATTTCCAGCAACTGTCTGGAAGACTTTATGCTTTGCCAGAGCCTCTGTATGTTGGAATTATAGTTCCAGTGATAAGGTTTCTCTGTGCTTGCTGTCATTCCAGGACACAACAGGGATTTCTCTGAATTTTGAAAGCATGAGAGATGGGGTATTCCAGTGTCCTATAGGAAATCGGACGGTATTCCTGCTGACCTACCAGAAATGTCTTACAGCTCTGAATTCAGCAGATTGTGTAGAAACATTGGGACAGGTCCTACGCATGTATGGAGAGATGTACCTGGAAACTGAACTGATAGCAAAATTGCCAACTGAATTATCAGATGACACCTTCCGAAACCTGTAAGTAAAATGCGTATTGTCAAATAACTATGCAGCCATGGGAAATGGCCATACACATTCCCAATATGTTCCTGTACGTGGTGAAGATTTTACCTATATTTCACCCCCATGCCCTTATTGGGAATTTCCTGTCATGGACTGGAAGACTATGGGAAGCAATCAGCACGTGTCCCAGTGTACAGTATATATGACTTAAAAGATAGGTGTACTTATAACATACATTTTATCTTTGAATAGATATGAATAACAGTCAAGCAAATCTGTTATATATCTTTCTCAGGTTTTGAAGTCTGCTTAATGTTTTAACCCCAAGCTATTTTCACATTTCATCATTGATTCTCTAGGCATTTAAAGGGAAAGAAGAGGGAAACAAATAAAAAATACACTATTTCTCCATTTTTATACACTAGTATTTAAAATAAACAATGCTGCCATAGATAAAACCTACACATTTTATTTTCCCATTTGTCCTGGCTATCCCAACATTTAACTTATGTCCCTAGTGCAATGTATGGGGATGTCCCTAGTTCAATGTATGGGGATAATATATTATTTGGAAATAAAGTTGTCTCTTTTCTATATTGTGTTTCTTGTTTTCTCGTTGTACCCTAACAGTAATTGCAAGCCCTTATTTGCAAAATTAACAGTAATATACCCTCATGGCATACATATTTAAAAAGTTGAGTCCCTTAGGTAACAATTGATGTATTCTATTTTAAATTCTGTGACTTGTTTGTTTTTTACAAGCTTTTTATTTTAGTGCAGAATGTACAAAAATAAAAATGTTATTGCTTTAAACATTTAATTTATGCACTTAGTGCAGTGTATGGGGATAATATATTAATTGGAAATAAAGGTGTATTTTTTCTATATTGTGTTTTTTGTTTTCTCATTGTACCCTAACAGTAAATGCAAGCCCTTATTTGCGAAATTATCATATACCCTCATGGCATACATATTTAAAAAGTTAAGTCCCTAAGGTAACAATTGATGTAGTCTATAATACGCAATTTAAAATTGTGTCACTTTAAGTTTTTTTATTTTAGTACAATATGTATAAAAATAAACATTTTATTGCTTTTGATTCAGTATGTCACAGCTTGTCACTAAAAAGAATTCCCAACACATAGGCCTCAACGCTAAAACACCTTAAAATCCATTCTACAACTTATCACGGTTAAAATAATACCACATATCACTCAGTTGAATGCTAGTCTCCAAAGTGTCTTTGTAGCTTTGTACAGGCCAAATCTTCCCACAAAGCATTTTAGTGCCATATTTTTTTGCATAGTCCCAGAAGAGTCTGGAAAGCAGAAAAGGCCACAAATGTCACTATTATGGAAAGCTAAAAACCAGGGCTATTCAAAAGTGGGAGTTTTGTAAGCTATCGACTCGTGTACTTTTGCTGAATCTTTCCCAAGTTTGATCATAACTTTAAAAGTGACATTATTTTTTCATGATGGATTGAGTTTGTCTCTACTTATTTTTTGTGTGACAGGGATTCAAGCTATAAGACTCATTAAAATGTATTGTACAATTCATTATGATTAAAATTAGGTCACATATACGTCATTTGATAACAAAATGGATGCACAACAATCCATTGCTCTCAAGGTGCGCCTATGGTTTTTTGCAGGCCATTTTTTTTGCACTCATTGTTACAGCACCATTTCTTGTTTGCATAGCCCCAAAAAAATCAGGATATCAGAAAAAGGCCACAATGTCACTATTGTGGAAAGCTAATAACCAAGGCTATTCAAAAGTGGGTATTTTGTAAGCTACCAACTCGTGTAGTTTTGCTGAAACTTTCTCAAGTTTGATCATAATTTTGAAATTTTTTAATGAAGGGATTGGGTTTGTCCCTACCTTATTTTTAGGTAACAGGGTTCCAAGCTGAAAAGGTGGCCATACATAGTACAATTTTTAATTTTTTTCGATTAGATAATTTAGTTCGATTATTCCGTTAGATCGAATATAAAGATTTATCCAGCATGTATGGCCGCCATAAGACACATCAATATGTATTCTACAACTCATTGGGCTTGATTCACAAAAGAGTGGTAACTGTTAGCATGGCGTTTTCACGCGAATTTTCGCATTGCGCGCGATTGTGAATTTTCGCGTGAAAGGATAATGTTTTCACGCGCAAACGCGAATTTTTGCGCGAAAATGATATCGATTTTGCGGGAAAATTCGCATTTGCGCGCAAAAACGTTATCGTTTCGTGCAAAAATTTGCTATCGCGTGCAATGCGAAAATTCACGCGAAAATGCCTGTGCTAACAGGTAGCACTCTTTTGTGAATCAAGCCCATTATGATTAAAATTAGGTCACATTCATTTTATGCACAGCAATCCATTATGCGCCTATGGCTTTTTTGTAGGCCATTTTTTGGGCACTTATTGTCACAGCGCCATTCTTTAGGCTTAATTCATCAAGCTCTGCTGCTAAAGCAGTGCAGCTTAATGAGAGGAGTGTAGGCTCAGCGCACGCTATGTTGCGGTAATGCGCTGGTAACTTACGCTTACTCCTAAGTAACAATCACTCCACTGAACCCGCCCCGCCCATTGGCTTTCATGGATGTGAATGTGATCCCAGCACTTTTATTGGCCCAATAGGCTGCCTGTCAAGTAATGTGTGTGCATTGCCCCAGAAGAGCCAGGACATCAGAAAAAAGGCCACAAAAGTCACTATTTTGGAAAGCTAGCAACCACAGCTATTCAAAAGTGTGTGTTTTGTAAGGTACCGACTCGTGTAGCTTTGCTGAAACTTTCCACAGCTTGATCATAACTTTAAAAATTACATTTTTTCCCCCCATGATGGATTGAGTTTGTTCCTACCTATTTTTTATGTGATAGAGTCCCAAGCTATAAGACACATCAAAATGTATTCTACAACTTATTATGATTAAAATTAGATCACATATAGGTCATTTGATAACAAACAGGATGCACAGCAATCCATTATTCTCAAGGTGCGCCTATGTTTTTTTTGCAGTTCTTTTAGATAGGGACTGGTTAGTGTTGGGAGTAGGTGATGGGAGATTAGGGTTAGGAGTAGTTGAGGGGTGGTTAGGGTAAGGCATAAATAGCGGAAGGTTCAGATGAGATTAAGGACATAGTGGGTGATAGCAGAATATTGGTTAAATTACCAATATTCTACTATAGTGGATATAGAATATCGGTAAAATTACCATTATTCTATTACCATTATTTCATGCTCATTACTGTCATATTGCACCAATTTTTCTTCACAGTGCTATTATTGGTATGCCCTGTTAATGCTTAACACTAACCCCTACCTATGCCCATCTGTGTATAATCCCCCCTCATTTGATCTCCCCGCCTATGTCACCTGACTGCCATGGCAGATAAGTCACATAAGCTAATTTGAAAGCACAGAAGGCTAACAATATGTCTCCTTCCATGAAAGCAGGAAGTAGAAACAGTGCAGATTTATTTCAGGATTTGTATCAGCTGTAACAAAGAAATGTTTTAGAGCAGGGAGGAAGTTCTGAGTTCAGGTCCTCTTTAAAAGAAGGATATCTAAAGATAATAGGCTGTTGGAATTCAGCATTGCTAAATTGAAAGCACCACTGTCCCAATTTCAGTTTTTAGAGTTACTCTTTAAACTTAGATTTCAAATGAAAGTCGAGAGGGTATTGGGACAACACAAAGAAGCGAAAGGCAGTGAAAATGATTAATGCCATAGCTTTCTTTTTTTTTAAATGACATCCTTTATTTACTTTTCTCATTCAGCGTATAGATGTCTGAGAAGAATAATGACTCGGCCTCTCCATCATTCTTTTTCTAGGTCATCTGTGTTTAGAGATCTGTATGATAGAATAACAGCTACTAACCAGAGAGCTCTGTATGACTGGATGACTCAGATCCTGCAAAACTCCTACTCAGCAATCGGTGAGTGTCGGGGTTACACAGGGTTTTAAAGGGGGCGGGGGGGGGGTTTGAAAGGTCTCTCTTGACAAGCACAATATGCTTGCCGCACTGCAATGCACCACCTATCACTTCCGCTGGCATCACTCTGCATATCGTGCGGGGGGCCTTTTCTCCTTCCCCTGCCTGCCCAGCTAACGGCCGCGGTACCTGGCAGCCCAGCCAGAAAATGTAAAGTTTTAAATTGTGAAGATAAGTCAGGCTTGGGGGGCCCCACTGGGCTCTGAGGCCTGGGGGCAATTTCCCCCCTTGCCTTAATGGTAGCGCCGGCCCTGATGGTGTGCAGCATTGTAATGCACTGAATGCAGTGCATAACCAAAAACACCCCACATTAGCAGTGATGTTAAAGCATACTTTTGATTGACTGTATGCTTCACTGTATGTGAAGCAATGCAAGGATAAAGTACAGCGCTGCTTTACTGATCTGTTGCGCTCCTGCTGTCACAGGGAACCCTACAGCTACTGCATCCCTAGCCTAATACATGATCTATACTGGCTCCACTGGCCCTATTATTTACAGAAGAGGTTCCCAGTCATTGCATCAATAATGGAGTGTTGATGTGGGACTAATGCATGTAGGGGTAAACATCAATAGACACCTGATATTATAGCCAGGTAATATGTTTATTATGGTTAGGGCCCCCTGCTGGCCTCTATGTAATTAACTGGGGTTAAAGGGCTGGGGTGTGCAGCCTGGATAGCGGTCTAGATATGTTCCTTGGTTTCCTACAAAGTTTGCCTATGACTATGGTAGTGATTAGGTAGTGATCCATCTACGGATACTGAAAGCCTGTGTTAGCATTTCTCCTGCGGTGTTGCTATCAGTGTGTAAAGAGTGGGAGAAGAGGGTTGCATTGACAATCCAACACAATGGGCAACACATTGAACACAGTTTATAAGTGGTCAGAAACTTGTAAATAACTCATGAAAGAATAAAGTTACTTTAAAACCAAGCACACCATTGTTTTTCTTGTGAAATTCCCAATAAGTTTGATGTGTCACACGACCCTCTTCCTATTGAAAAAACAAAAGTTGGATTCAAAATGGCCAACTTAAAAATGGCCACCATGGTCACCACCCATCTTTAAAAGTTTCCCCACTCACGTATACTAATGTGCCACAAACAAGAAGTTAATATCACCGACCATTCCCATTTTATTAAGGTGTATCCATATAAATGGCCCACCCTGTATTATCGTTTCTATGTGTGTAAGAGTTTTTGTGAGGGGTGGTGGTAAGGGTTAGGCACCACTGGGGGGGGGGGGGGAGGTTAGGGTTAGGCACCACCGGGGGGGGGGGGTTAGGGTTAGGCACCACCAGGGCGGTGGTTAGGGTTAGGCACCACTGGGGGAGTGGTTAGGGTTAGTGTCACGGACGGTTGCGGGGCCGCAGGCGCGTCCTGGAACCGCCCGTGAAGAAAAAGCGATCGCACTCGATTCCCTGCATCGATTGCGCTTCAAATCGATACAATCTGGGTTGAGTGTGTAGGGGCAGCTGAAGTCATTTTCTTAGCAGAGAGAGAGAGCACCATCCTAAAGGCTGGATGGCTCTTTTGACTTGCTAATGAAGCCAGAGGGGTAACACTCAGATGTTAATTAACAAACCAGGAGTCTTTTCAGAGCCAAGGAAGCTAATCCCAGCAGGGGGCAGACGTAGCGGAACCATTCAGCCAGGATAGGGAAACATAGAGTTATGATCTTTATGCATGTTTTAGAAGTACCATACATCGGAGAGCTGTGGAAGTTATATCATTCTGCTGGTCCGGATCTTGTGAGTATTTTGATATTAAATTGGGGCCACTGGCAGAATCAGAACTCTGGGAATTCCACTGTTTTTTAACCGGGCATGCAAACATGCCCAAGTTTGATATCATATTAATCGGTAGGTTCTGGGGATCGAGAATATGTAATTATTATTTGTGTGCCGGCCGCGCAGGTCTGCCTAGGGAACATGTCATGATTATGAGGTTGCTAAAGCCCCTGCCCAGATGTGATTACCATAGTCCGGCCTGGGGGCCGACTCTGGAAGCCCGCCTCTGATCTCAGCTCCATTAAAAGTGAATAAGCTGCCTGGGAAAGGGGTCCTCCCATTCCATCCATATGAGAACATCCTGCTGCCAGCTCAGAGGACATAGGGCTGGTGGCCATTTTGCTGAACTTTGAATGAAGCTCTGAAACAAAGGAACATGTGCTGGCGGCCATCTTGATTGGCCATCTTCTGTAACCTGGAACAAAGAATTCTGCTGAACTTTGATTGAAACCGTTTTGCTTGAACTTTCTGATTTTCCCACAAAGGACATATTTCCACAAACCATAAGTTTTTCTCCCTTCTTTTATTTTTTTATACTGGCTATTACTGTCTTAATAATTGTGATTTTAATAATTGTCTGTATATATTAATTATTTATATTGCGTGAATAAACGACTTTCTCCAAGTCATTCACTGTCCGCTACCCTGCTTATCAGCACACACAGAACTGATCCCGGGTCTCTGAAGATACGCTACTGTTTGTTTGTTGTTGGCTAGACAGAATATTGTGTGTTTAACCGTTTTATTCGCAGGACTAGTCAGTTAGTGGGCTCCACGGTCCCATGGTAACCGCGGTGGTGGCAGTTTACTCTGAACCAGTGGGTGAAGTTGTAATCACCCGTGTCTCACAGGCTCCCTTCTGAGTTGTCTGCGGCTAATTCTTAACGGTTCCTGCGCATTGACTGCGACCAGAGTTCGCACAATCTGTGCGCTGGCACCGTTTAGAAGGCTAAGTGCGATCAGCCACTAGGGCTCCTGTGACAGTGTTAGGCAGCGGTTGGGACCTGTGTTGTGCTGAAAGTATCTAAGATAGCGCTAGCGCTATCAAGAAATGAACTAATTCGTTGGTGTAGCTGGAAGGCAATATATTTTTTATATATACAGAGAGACTGTGTAGCCAGTACCCCTCCCCAAAAGTTTTATTTTATTTGGCATGGAAAAGTCCGGGAATTACCAGAACATGTGCCTGTCGGACCTGCAAAATCTTTGCCAAGCGAGGGGCATTGACGTCGGCCGCAGGAAACAACAGGACCTGATAGCAGACTTGTCCAGATGGGATACCCAGCAACTGCGGGAGCTGGATGTGTCTGCTGAGGTAGACGCTGCCCCATCTGACTCAAGGCAAGGGGAACCAGAGGCTGAAGATCCTAGGCGTACAGAGGTTGAGCATCCTGCGGGCCCTGTTGCAACAGTTACGCCAGAGACTGTCAGTATGGACCCCAATCCCAGAGTTTCTGAAAGTACTCGCCTGGAACCGGCCAGTACTGGACTGTCCGTTTGTACTGATCCGCTAATGCAGCAGGCATTACAAAAGCTGATGGACACTGACCAGGACAAGTACCTGCAGTACATGCGTGAGGAGCGCCAATCTGCAGAAGCGCGGACAGAGCGCCAAATGCGGGAGGAACGGGAGCGGCAAGCTGCTGCTGCTGCTGAACGCCACGCGGAGAGGGATGCCGCTGAGCGAGAACGGGAGCGCCAACGACAGCATGAGCTCAACATGGCAAAGGTTCAACAGGCCAGCCGGAGTTCACCGCCCAGCCTCCCTGCCGAAGGAGCTGCACCACCCGTAAGTGCAAAATTTAAATTTGCTAATATTGAAAAAGACACAGACATTGACTTGTTTTTGCGGTCTTTTGAAAAAGCATGCCGTCAGTATCGTCTGTCCCAAGACCAGTGGGCCAGACATCTGACACCTTTGCTGCGCTACAAAGCGCTTGATGCCTTCGCAGAATTGCCTGCGGAGAAGGATAATGATTATGCGGCTATAAAAGACGCTATCATTACTAAGTACCAGCTGACGCCAGAAGCCTATCGGAAAAAGTTCAGGGCCTGGCAGAAAAAGTCTTCTGATTCGTACCGAGATGTGGTCAGCAGCTTGCTTACCACACTCCGCCAGTGGACACTAGGCCTCACCAAAGGGTCTTATGGCGTCCTGGAGGACTTGATAGTCCTCGAACAATTTCTGAACATTTGCCCTGCTGATGTACGACAGTTTGTGTTAGAATGCAGGCCGGCTTCAGCCACTGTCGCTGCAGACCTTGCTGAGACTTTTGCAACTACCCGGGTGGCTGATACCCGCAGAACTGTCCCATCCAGCTGGAGAGGAGGTCAGCCCAATACCTCGGCAGACCCTCCTGCCCCTGTGAGCCGTCCGCCACAGAGGCCACCCAGCGCAGCTGCTGCACCAGGCCTGCAGCGCCTGGAGAGGTCACCTATCACTACTGCCGCCAGCCCGGACACATGAAATTCGACTGTCCGGAGCGGAGACAGACACCACCAGCACCTGGATCATCTGCATCACCTGTACCTCACCCACAGCAGAGGCAACCCGCCAGCGAACCACAGCCTGGATCATCAGATTTTGTCCTGTTTGCACGCGGAAAGGAAATCCGCGACCGAACCGACCAGCAGCAACTTGTTAGAGTGAACGGCAAAGTTGTCACCGGATTTCGAGACACCGGAGCTGACATCACGTTAGTTCACTCACATCTTGTGCCAAAGGAGAGCATCAGCTCCAGCCGATCCCTTGCCCTTACTGGAGTAGAGGGCACCCTTTTTCACATAGCCCACGCGACAGTGAAGCTGGATTGGGGATTAGGGATCCACGAAAGGGTTGTTGGGGTTATGAAGGATCTCCCAGTCCCTGTGTTGCTGGGGACTGATTTGGGCAAGCTTGTGTCCTACTATGAACCTGCCACGACCGCCTTGTCGCTCACGGAAGGAGACGGACTCTCCACCCACCACCAGGTACTTTATACACTTGGGGGAGCACCAGGGGGAGGCGGGCTGAATGTGCCCAGTTCAAGGGTACCAGGTTCAATAGTGCCTGCTTCAAAGGCACCTGAGTTTGATGTACAGACTGTCTGCTGTGATGATGCTGTAACTGTACCTGAGTTTACTGTACAACCTGTCTGTAATGAAAAAATGTCTATACCTGTCAATGTCATTACTGCATGCAATGATGATTTGAGTAATGTCCGTCTGTGCCATTCTGACAGTGTACCTGTGCTAGCAGTACCGCGCAGCTGCACTGCTCAGAACCCGAGCTCAGAACAGGTGGAGGGGGTTCCGGCCTCCTCCCCCTCCTCTGACCGCAGGGATGAGACCTTTCAGCCGCTGGCCTCGTGTGACATGAGCCAATTGGCTGAAACTGACAGCGCCGTATTCTCAGCCGCACTACAAAGTGACCCAAGCCTGGAGGTGCTCAGGCAGCAAGCTGCTGAGCCCCTCGCAGACGGGGCCGCTTTCAAGGTGTACTGGGAAGGTGGGAGACTGTACAGTGAGTCTGTACAGCCCCCTACAGGTAGATCCCACGCGAATACCAAATGGCTTGTGGTCCCGAGTGCGTTCAGGGGACATGTGCTGAAATCCGCACATGGTAATCCTCTGACAGGGCACTTGGGTGTCCGCAAGACACTTGCCGGTATTCGGAACCAGTTTTATTGGCCCCGAATGAACAGGGATGTAGCAAACTACTGCAGGGCATGTGCCGTCTGTCAGGAGCTGGGAAGGTCCAGGGATTCCCGCGGGGTTCCCTTAGGTCCACAGCCACTTAGCAGGGGAACCCTGCGTGGGCTGGCTGTTGACCTAACCAACCCACTGCCCGTTGTCAGCAGTCCCGGCAGACACCACGTCCGACTGCAGTGGCGCAAACGCCCTGTCCAGAACGGTCCATGTCGGGTCAACCCTGAGGGTAGCAGACCGCGACCGGTCCAGGGGAACCGAGCCCCGGGCTCCAATAGGTTTTCCCGCCGTACCAGCAACTCGAGGCCCGTCAGCCAGGTTAGCGGCGCCGCCACACATCTTGCGGAGGTGTGGCTAAGCCGCAGACAAGGGGGAGGGCTGTCACGGACGGTTGCGGGGCCGCAGGCGCGTCCTGGAACCGCCCGTGAAGAAAAAGCGATCGCACTCGATTCCCTGCATCGATTGCGCTTCAAATCGATACAATCTGGGTTGAGTGTGTAGGGGCAGCTGAAGTCATTTTCTTAGCAGAGAGAGAGAGCACCATCCTAAAGGCTGGATGGCTCTTTTGACTTGCTAATGAAGCCAGAGGGGTAACACTCAGATGTTAATTAACAAACCAGGAGTCTTTTCAGAGCCAAGGAAGCTAATCCCAGCAGGGGGCAGACGTAGCGGAACCATTCAGCCAGGATAGGGAAACATAGAGTTATGATCTTTATGCATGTTTTAGAAGTACCATACATCGGAGAGCTGTGGAAGTTATATCATTCTGCTGGTCCGGATCTTG